>NW_009710788.1:0-49072 GCF_000703405.1 Apaloderma vittatum | reverse complement strand
TGCGGATTCACCAATATAAACTGGCAAAAGCAGAACTGGCCACAGCGAACATTCTTACTTCTTCATGGGACTCCTCACAGTGTGAGCCAAACTTGAAGATAATGAACCAATGTTGTGTAGTTTAATTATACTGCTTGAAAACCTTCACAGTAAATAATGATGCATGCCTACATAGCTAAGTTCAGAAAATAATTTTTTCACTAGGTAAACTGCCCTTTTAGAATTACTAATTATTCTTTTTCATTCTTATGTTTATCTCATTAATTTTAATTTTCTACTGCATGCTGATAGAATAAATACCTCTGGACACCCTTTCCCTGTTCATGACTTACCCTATAATAATCTTCAAAACTAGTAGCTTCAAAAAGAAATTATTTAGAACAGAAGCTAATTTCTATGATCTCCTGAATAACCGCAGCTCTTAAGAATGCTAATACAGAAGTGTCCAACCTAAGTTTCACAGACAAATAAGCAGTCTTCAGCGGAGAAAAATATTTTGCAGAAATTGTTAGGCCTGAGATGTTTGAATTTAAGATATAAAAAAAATTCCTCAGTAAAGGTGTAAATAGTTGTTAAAAATAATTTCTCAGTATAATATCATATAACAAATAATTGTATAAGACAAGTTTTCTATCAAACTCTTATTACATGTAACCTCTTTCTGACCCTATGCTGACCACATAAGCTTTTGCAAGGGTATCATAAAAATGTATGTGCTACTATGTCAAAAATAAATAAAAAAAGATAAGAGCAAGAGAACTTCCTCAGTTACAGGCTGTAGCACAGAATAAGAACATTATTGAAAAAAAACCTACAAAAAATGATGAAAAGCATGAGCAGTTTTAAGACTCATTGATGGAATTTTCTAGAAATTTTTGGCGGCTTTTAAAGTCTTAGTGCATTTCACAGCAACCACTGATAGTTACTGAACGTGTATTTTAAGGCTGTATTTATGCCAGGGGCTCAGTTCTGAACTCAGATACAAGTTATTTTACCCTTGTGTATGTAATAAAATTAGTTGTGCTCTTGCTGTGCTTATACAGGGCTGCTCGCGTGCCCGTGGCAAGCTCTGCAGCACGGCTTTGTGCCAGCGCTCTCAGGTTCAGCCCTGGTTACCCCATCGCACACAGCCCTGCTCTGCCAAAGAGGGGTGACACATAGCAGCTGTCCTGATTCAAATGGTGTTTTATACTCAAACATTGAATTGACCTGCAGCCCAGTTAGAAAACTCCTGGGTGGACCCATTATGACCAAATTCAGGATAAATTGTGCTGAATCAGCAGAGGTGCTTGCAGCTGAGGCTTTTTCTTGTCCTGCGCTAGGAAAAAGACACATTTGTTTCCAAGCAGTTAAGCTGGGATAAATGTGTACATGCTATGAGAGTGGTAAAAGGTATAATAGAGACAGGACTGTTAATGCAATTATGTTGTCCCAAAAATTCCCCCTGAGTTTATAAAATGCTTTCTTAAAGCAGCAGGAAACGCAGGATTTAGCAATAATTTTGCCAGCTCTGGCATTTTGCCCATATGTACTTGTTCATGTTTTTATTTAGTTTTTTTTTATTTCTGTAGCAATCTTCTGGGGTTTAATCATCTATCTCTCACTTTTTTCTTTTTTTTTTTTTTGTTCTGTTTTGTTATTTTTTAGTGAATCATAGAATCATAGAATGGCCTAAGCTGACGGGGACCCTACAGATCATTTTAATCCAGCCTCCATGCCACCAGGGACGCCACCTCTCGACTAGATCAGGCAACACATGGGGACCGAACAGGAAGCAAATCTCTTATTACAGTCATGGATCTCCACACTTGGGATCCCTATGGTAACCCTGGCAACCTGATTAGCAGGGTGGGCTACAGCTCCCACCCCTCTCTCTGAGCAAAGGGGAGTCCTTCTCCCCCACCCATGGTGCCACCTCAGCTGGGGTCCATTGCCTCTGCCAAAGTGTCACCTGGGCTTGCAGTGGTGAGGCTGCAAGGCTGATACCTACAGGCAGTTATGCATTTGGTTTTGCTTTAAAAAAATCCATTGAAAAAAACCCCAAACCCAATCCCCCCAAGCTATTTAGACATCATTTTTGAAAGGGGGTTAAGATGCTAACACATAGTTCTTCATCAAGATAGGTGGCAGGGCTGAAACTGAACATGCTTTGTTGCCTTTTGAGATTTTGTCATTATTACTCATACTGGAAACTATAAGGCAAGCTCTTTTAAATTCTTTTTTAATCCACTAATTGAGTAAAGAAAATTGTGTTTGCTATAGACAAAAAAAATAAAATAGAAGGTATTTTCTATCCTGTCCTACAGGATGTCAAGCACTCACACTGTTAGCATAATCCATAAGCTATTAACATAATCTATATTGCATTCTCCAATATCATCTATTAAATTATATATCCATAAGGACATGTGAAGTTAGTATGCACCTTATAAAATTTATCTGACTTTCCAAGGTATTTCCCAAGACAATTCCTTATAATTTCATATAAGTATACCTGAAAAACATTACTTGGAAGGAAATTTTGGACCAATAGGCATAAAACATGGGCTGTTCTTCTCCTGAGAGATGTCGACAGTTGCTGTGACTTCAAGAAGGAGAACTCTACATAGTTAAAATTCCTTCAAACTGAATTATTGTAAATTGTTAAATCATAAATTCTCAGTGCAGTCCTCTGTTTCAGGCAACCCTGCAAAGTGTTCCACATCTCTCCAATATCTTTCCAGTTTTCAGGTTGCTTCAGTTCTGTTGCTTTGCAGGATGCTAACTTTAGTAGGTTTACATTTCTGAGAGCTCGTATACTTACCTTTTTTTTCCCTAAATCTATTATTTCTCAAAAGAATTCCTCCTAGAAGTTTTCAAAAAAAACCCAGAGCATCTGGAAGACTATATGTTGTTTGCTGAATGTCTTATATTTTGAAACAGATCACTTTATTTTCATGTATGTTAGTGACTTAATTTACTGTTCATTGAAATCCCAGGGGATAAAAGCTCGCTTTTGCTTTTACTCTTCAAAATTCAGCATTGAAATACATTGATTTATTGATATTAGTTTAACAAAGCCAAGAACTTGCTCAAGTGTTGGGCCTTTCTGCAACAACTGAATTGAAATTGATTTATGACATAAGATTAATGAATAATTTCTTCTTGATCTATTGTTGTGGATGGGAAAGGCTGAAGTAATAGACTTACTGCTCAAATTTCTATGTCATGGGACAAAACTAGGATGAGGAAGGGACAAGAAGGATTAGACTCAAGGTTACCGTTTGAATTAGGGTTAAGATTAGGACAAAGGCCTGAGTTGCTAGTTTTACTCCTTGATCCGCTGAACTCATATCCCTGTTGGTTTAAGAGTGAGGTGAATACTGCTGATATAGCAGTTTCTGTGAGGTTGAGGGTAGTGTTAAGGTTTGCTGTATTTGCTTAAGGTTTGTATTCAACTTATCTCCTACAGTGAGGATGAGGGCTGGGACCTACAGGGTCTTACATTTTATGTGCATGTTGGCTATGGACTTTTGCATAATGTAATGTTAAATATAGGGTTGGATGTAGATAAGTAGTGGAAAGGGGTCAGAACTTGGTTTATTTGGGCATGTGGAGTGTGCAAGTCTGGCATGCGTCCTTGTTCCTTGAGATTTTTTGCAATTTATCACTAATTCATGCTGTACCAAGGCTGCAGTTTAGGCTACCTGTGCCCCAGGCCGACTTGGAGACCGTGCCACCAGTGGCCTTAGAGGAGCCTTTCCAGGAAGGTCTGCAAAGGAGCCTCAGCCATGGATCCCTCCTCCAGTTTGTGATGTGGCACAAGGCGGAAAAGACAGTGGGGGCTCATGGTCCCGTTGGACCTTGTGAAAGCCAAATCTGACTGAGGCTGAGTGTGGGTTTATTTTTACGTGTAAGAGGCCTTCCGTTTTGTGTGAACTGTTAAATAAATTGCTTGATATTGTTATTGGTAATGATACTGCCCACAGATCTAGCTGAAGAATTATGAGGAAATTGTGAAATGATTTCTATTCTGTTCCAACACATGCAACAGTGGCCGAGCAGAATTAGTTCACGTGAAGGCAGAGGTACAGCACATGCTGATTTTATTACTTAGTACCTGGAGGTCCTCCTGTCTACCATAAACACTCTTTTCCAGCTATGAAAATGACTGCTGGATAACTGTAAGCTGGGATGACTTCACTGGCTGACCTGTAGATTTGACAAGATAGGTAAATAACCTGAGCACTTCAGGCACTGCTCTCTCTAATTCTTTTTCCCAGCCTCTACCCTAATGCTTAAAATAATCTTTAACGGTAGTTTAGACACCTCTTCTTTGCCCAGAATCAATCATAAATGTTTTTCCATTTCACATCCGATGGCAAGTTCTTTCTTCCATTGTTAAGCTTTGTACAGCGACAATAATAAAAAAGTCCACTCCCAGTGTCTGTGGCACTAATGGAACTTCAGCTTTAGAGTTAATAAAAATCACAGGGTTAAAAAAAAACCTCTTCCCTTTGGCCCAAGTCCTTTTCTGAAGTCCCTCATGTAGTAAAAGTAATAATCTATCACATACATTTTGTAAATCTAATCAGAGACCTTACTAGTGCTAATCGTTATACAGACACTGTTAATGGGAACAGAAATATTAACAAATCACATTCTGGCTCTACTACAGTTGATTTGAACATCAAGCTGTAAAATTAGGATGTTTCTGTGACCCTTACCCCAACTTAGTTCTAATCTTGAGTTTATAAACAGGCTGGGACATGTCCTTTGATACAAGCACAAAACGTAAACTGTTTTCCTGTGTCAGCCTTCATCCTAGTTCTGTGGGTCTTGAAGGAGAACTTCTCGCTTCTTATAATCAATTTCTTTATAATCATAGATGCAACCTCAACACTGGTTGTAGTAATTCCACCTTTACTGTTAAAATATAGTGCAGGTCAAAGTAATCTCTGCACTTTTAATGAACTCTCAGGTACTGACCATGATGCTTTAGCTGGACTGTATTTAAAATACATTTTTTTTTCTGTATTTTATTCACTTCTAAGCTCTACTTCTCAAATATTGTATAGTGAGAGGCCTCAAGAACTCTAAATATACAAGTATTTACCATAAATGCGTAGTTACGTGATCTTAGGTGATTTTACATGTAGTACTACAATGGCTTTCCTAGAGACAACAGTAGAATTACAGATAAATGTAATCAGGGAGTGTTTAAACTGCAAAATGCCTCACAGTTAGAAACTTCTGGAAACAACACACTGACAAGGTGAAGCATAAAATAAGACAGATATTAATATTATTATTAATAGATTTATCAACTTTGTAATAACATTTGTATCGCATTCTAATGCTTATAATGAGGAGAGCTGACTTTGTGGGCCGTTTGGCTGACAGCTGGTGGATGAGCGACTGCAGCGGGATGTGCATGGCTGCAGATAGCTCCACACTCACCAGCTCCTTAGAGGTCTGACCAAAACACACAGAGATCAGGAAACAAAATACAGCAGAAACCAGAACATCAAATTATTTATTAGCTATGTTAATAAAAATCCCCACATGACTTCACTGACAGTAATATAGAAAAGTTTGGGCTAGACTGGCATTTCACTGCTCCAGTGTGTTTGCTTTCTTTGCCAGGCTTTGCAGCACAGGCTTTGTTTCTGGGTAGGTAGTTTAAGCCTGGCTCAATTGCGCAGTTTTCCTACTGTTTCTTTTCCCTTGGAGATTTAGCTTTTCATGGAGCCTTCAACTCTCACCACTCTGATATGAGAAGAGGGAACTTTCTCTGAACAGTATTACTCCTGTATTACTGATTCTTAGAAAAGGTTTAGTGTTTTCCTGACAAAAATAACAATTATTCCATCTACAGTCATCAGAATATCAGGACACTTTAGTGTTAAGAGAGAAAATCCCCGTAGTAACGTATTTCTCTATCTTCCTAATAGACTCTTGAAAGTTTGGTGAGAAGATTTGGTAACATGTTGTAATTCAAGGCTTAATATAACACCTGCAGCTTGTTTGACCAACAACAAGGTGGGTATATCATAGAGTGAATCATAGAATGACAGAATGGTTAAGGTTGGAAGGGACCTTGAAGATCATCTAATTCCAAGCCCTTTGCTGTGGACAGTGACATCTCTCTCCCAGTAGCCCAGGTTCAACAAGGCCTTATCCAGCCTGGCCTTATACCAGGTCCCTAATACCAGTACATCACAAGGCCTTTTAAAACAACAGTGCAAACCACACCGTTCCACATACATCTGGTCTTTCATAGCAAAAACCTGCAGCACTGTCAGCCATGGAAAAAATGGCAGAACTCTTAGATCCCATGCATATCAATACGTAGGGAGTTCATCATGAGGTGGTACTCTGAGGTAGTACTCTTGGAACACAAACTGTGATATACAATTGTTGCTTTGGAATGTTAGAGAATAGGTTGGGTGGGAAAATAAAAATATCCGCTGTCTGGGGGTGCCAGAAGGCATGAAAAATCACCACCCAATAAATCTTGTTGGGTTAAAAAATGAGTTTGGGGCACCTCTAGGACTGAATACACAGGATTACCTGATTTATGGGAGTTATGAAGTTACATGGTGCCACTTGAGAAGCCCAAGGCAAGGAGCTCTGCAGGTGGAAGGAAAAATCATTATTATATTTGATTTTCAATACTGAGATAGAAAGGAAGAAAAAGTTCCACCAAGCCTCAGTTGAGACCCTGTTCTGAAAATATCCTTCTACTAGGTACGATGGCATTTGGGCAGTTCCCAGCACCACTTCAGGATGGTCTTTTACTGAAAAAGAGTAATAGCCAAAACCTAAATCCTTATGGAGATATGGATTTTCAGGAAGGCAAATTAGGAGAAGTTTTTTCTTCTGAAATATTAGAATGTTTAGATCCTGGTGTAAGTGGAGAAAAATTCCCTAAACCCACATTCGGGCAGCTGAACAAAGGAAGAATTAGTTTTTAGATTTTGAATGTGTGTACATGTGATTGGTAAAGGACTCTTCAGATTTGCCTAAATTTTGCTTGTATTACCCTTGAAAATAATTCTAGTATCTAATTAATGGACTGCTAGAGGAATGGTAGTCAATGCAAGTAACTTGATGGAGTAGAGAAACTCTGAAGGTCCTGTTTTCAGTGGTTACTAGAGCACTGGAAGAATAGCTTGGTTCTGTTGAATCTACATGTGATTGGTAAAGGACTCTTCAGATTTGCCTAAATTTTGCTTGTATTACCCTTGAAAATAATTCTAGTATCTAAATGAAGTAGAGATACTCTGAAGGTCCTGTTTTCAGTGGTTACTAGAGCACTGGAAGAATAGCTTGGTTCTGTTGAATCTGGTTACTAGAGCACTGGAAGAATAGCTTGGTTCTGTTGAATCTATCAGGCTCTTCAAAAAGCAGATATGCCTAGTGAATCACACTAACTGAGAGAAAAAAACTGCGTGAGGATTAAGGCTTATTTACTGGAAAAAACGCAAAGCATAGCCTTCTGCTTGAACTTAGGCACCTAAACAAAAAAGGTGGATTACAAGAGATGCTGATTGCCTGAAGCCTTCCGTAACTCCAGTGGGAATGTTGGAAATCAAGCTGTAAGGGAAAACCTAAACAGTTTTGTTTCAATTTCTAGTTGTAGGTAACAGGATTTGTTCTTTTCTTTTTTCCATTTTCAAACCTCCCAGAAAGGAAATTGTTTAAAAGCCTTTGATTGAAAATGTGAATCATTCAGGCAAAGCTGGTGATAATACCTGTATTTCAGGTTCTTTCTTATTGGTATAAACTATTTACAGTTGCCCGTCAAACTCCAGTTCTTTGTCAGACATTAATTGCAGATGCCATAATTATATTGTCCCTCCCTCCTTCCATCCCTCTGTCCCTCCCTCCATCCGGCCACCCCTCCCTGTTTCTCTCTCTTCCTCCCATTAATATCTCTCTGCTTTCCTTCCTTCCTCCCTCCTGTTCAATAAAAATATTTCAGTTCCTTATGAAGAACAGTAACAGGAATAAGGAAAATTTTGCCCCAAATTAAAAAAGCTACTTAGGTTTTTACATTGCAATCCTTCAATAAGAACCTGAAATGTAAAAGTCTGCCATGTGTCAATGTGGGCCAGTTATTTCCAGCTAAGTTTCCCAAAGAACAGTTCATTAAATCTTAACTTAGTAAGATTATTTTTTAAAAAAACACCAGCAGCATTTTCTGTGAAAATTCAGCCTTAACAGAGCATGGCTGCACAACTGCTGTGCCTTGGGCAAGTAAAACACATGCACGGACACCTCCCTAACCCTCTCCCTCCTCCCATTGGAATGACTGGCCTTACACTACCTGGTGCTTCTCCACTGAGAAGGACTTGGCTTGCAAGTTCCCTCTCTAATCTCTGAAGCTGAGTCCACATTTTGGAGAAATCCTTGTTGCAACACTCCCTTGGCAGAATAACTTGTTCTTTTTTTTTTTTTCCCTCTGCTAGCTGTCCACATAAAAGATCAAAATTAATACATGAGCTCAACCAGGACAAATCAGGTCTGTGAATATAAAACTCTTCTTATTGCTAAGGAACTATTTGGGACCAGTGGGATTCTCTAGGAGGACTCCTATTCTTCCAGATTGCATTAAAAGGATGTGAATATGAAGAAATCACAATAAAAAGTAAATTAAAGTGAATATTGTAGTTGTAAAATGCAAAACATACTTGATTATGCATTCTTTCACTGTATTTTGACATATGATTTTCTTCTAAACAATTCTGGATTATTCTGGCTGTGGTATACACTTAGGTACGTTTAGTTAGTTAGCTGCTATATCATTTTTTATAACAAGTATCCTAAGCAGAATTAAATTTCCTTTCAGAAGGGATTAATTTGCTTCAATTCTCAAAAACATGCTCCAGGAACCAGCCCTGAGTCAAAATAAAGCTTGATGAAAAATGAAAAATCTCTATTATTCCTGCAATTTTATGATAAAATTTAGTACTAAACTTTATTAAGCAATGTTTCGATTTTGTAATTTAATAGACTAGCAACTTAGAAGTGTGCTG
Organism: Apaloderma vittatum; assembly: GCF_000703405.1. Taxonomy (NCBI): domain Eukaryota; kingdom Metazoa; phylum Chordata; class Aves; order Trogoniformes; family Trogonidae; genus Apaloderma; species Apaloderma vittatum. The sequence goes on along the minus strand of NW_009710788.1, from coordinate 40,052 downwards.
TACTTCCAGAAGTGGTTAAAGAAATCTACTTGTGCATCTCATAAATAATTCTGGCAGGTGAGAGCCAAAGTGCTGCTCTTTCTATGGGCATGTATGTATAATTGTGTAGTGGACTTTCAGAGGAGCAACATGGCATTATTGAAGATTTGTCTTGAAAGATTTATCTTATTCTGTTAAAACAAGTCATTAGATTTATCTCTTTCAGTATCATAGGTCTTCATTGAGTCAAATAAACCATATTTTGTTTACCACCCTGGAAAGATATAAATGCTAAATACTCTTTAACTTTATTTTATGACAGTGAATATTATATACCTCTTTCCAGTGACCTTTTATTGCCTTGTGAATAAAAAAATAATTTACCAGACAGAAATAACAGCCAGAGGAAGATGGGATTTATGAGCATGCCAACTCCACTAAAACCAAGGGATAAACATAATAGTCTCAGAATAAAACCCATGAATTATCTGCTGCTCTTTTTTCAAAACTTTAAAATAACTTTTCTCAGAAAATTAGAGCTTTACTCATGTCATTGTGGCAGAAGTAAAAGACTGTACGTTTCATTTCTTCCTTTTTCTAGACAGTTAAGGAGTCTAAGGAATAATTAGATGTATTCTATTTGTAAGAAATGAGAATATGAAAGAATTATCCATCCAGTTTATAATGTCATTATGTACATGAGCTGCAGAACATCTTTCAATTCTGAACATAGCAGATTTTTATATTATCCTAGCATTGTTAATTATTTCTTTGTTGCAAATAGTTGCATGAAGTCTACAATTTCTCAAAATAAGGCAAACATCAAGTTTCCATGTTGGAATCTGTGTGATCCATAGGATCTCTGATTTTTAAACACCATCTGATTTGAGAATTAACTGTAAAATGAAAACTTCATTTTCCTGAGGTTAGCTCTCAGAACTTTGTTTTACACTACATGTGAATATTATTTAGGTGGCATCATGCTAAATTCTTTGCTGAAATCTGAAGATACTAGTTCTTATATATAAGAAACAGTTATCATCTTAAAATATGTGGTTACTGTAAATCACTAATCTCACTTTGCCTTTTAATCCACTACCAATTTATGGTTAAATTTGATTTTTCTTTCATTTGAAATTCTCACTGAACTCATGTACATGGAAAGATCAGACTCATAAGTATATAGCCGATTTTGTAATTTTAGGGCTTCTCTCTTTTCTTAAGTGTAAGAGGCTTCCAATTCTTAGTTTATTATTTATAGTCATATGATGCTGCACCTGCATTGCTAGATCAGTACAAATGCTTGGCATTTATGTATGTATTTGAAGAATTCTAGGATAGGAAACAGCTTGTTTTCCCAGCTTAGTTACGTTTGCACTTTGATTCTCCTTCCAAATGGTATTTAGTAGTTTCCAATTCTCTACCCCTTCGAATTAGCCCATAGGATCCTTCAAAGAGGGAGAAGAGAGGGAGAAGGCAGAAAGATGGGGGACAGCAACGTGTCCCTTTGCAAGGTGCCAGCAACCCCCTGTCCAAGAACCCTTCAGGTTACAGGTGGGACATGAGGGGGAAGAGTGAAAGGAGGGAGAGAAAAGAACCTGTGCAAGTCTGAGGAAGGAAAATATTTTCAGGGGAGTCAGGAGAAAAAGAGTAAGTAAGGTAGGGTCTGTCTCCACTATGTCAGGGCTGGGAGCAGTGGCCAAGTCCTTTGTTCAGTGGGGTTCAGGGTGACTTGTACAGGGACGAGACGGTCCCTTCCTCCCAGTGAGCGGATGCTTGAAAGGGAAGCACACGGCCCTTTGTACCTTGCACATTCCCAGTCAAGTTGCACTCTCTGGGTTCCCATCTGTCTCCTGTGGATGTGCTTGGGAGAAGGTACAAAGGCATGCTGCTACAGTGGGTCAAATGAGGACTTTTACCATTTTTCTTGAAGGTTTTTTGCTTATATTAATTTTATGCTTATTTAAATTTTGTTCCTTATTTCATATTTCAGCTAGTTTTTCATATTGCAATCAAACTGATCCTTACTGACGAAATTTCACAGTTGTTGTATTTCCTAAGCAACGTGTTCTTTTGCAAAAAATAAAAAATTAACTCATTCTCAGTTATCTCTAGTCTAGAGACTGTGCTCAGCTGTAACTGACTGAGTAGATAAGCAAGCAAGGTTGCCAGAGTGGGTGGCCTTCATTCTCTGATGCTTACAAGGGACCCTGTAGGGACTTCCATCGTTGTCTCCTTGGTGGAACACTGAAGTGAAGGAGCAACTTCGTATTGCCGTTCTCAAAACCAGGCACATGCACCTCTGAGCACTACACAGAATTTGCTAGCTTTTCAACTGCACAAAATAACAAAGCCTGAAGTGAATTATGATTTGTCTTTTTGTTTATAAGATGAAATGAGTATACTACTGCCCTTAGATTTCATAGATTTTTATGCTAAATTAATGACAAAAATATTTGTGAAGAAAATGTCTATTTTGCACCTGTAATAGAATTTTCTTGCAGCAGCAGCAGCTGTGTCTGTTCCATGTGGATGACAGGCTGACAAATGGAAAGATTATTCCTGTTCCTTCTTTCATTTGAGAGTCATAAATCTGAAAAATGCGGAATAGATTTTTTTTCGTGCATCTTATAAGACTTTATAGGAAGATCCAAGATGGCAGAGAGGGCACAGTTCCAGAATATAAATTAAGGTCTGTACTGGTACCACCAGCAGTCACTCAACGTGATTTGACAGTATCTTTGTCAAATCAATATACAATGTTTTGTTGAACTAGTAGAGTAAGTGGATATGTCTGATAAAATAAACAGTGTGTTGTCCATGCCATTGACATGAATGCTTATTTAATAAGATCATTTTGATTCAAAGTCAGTTTTCATATTTATACTTATTGCAAATCCTGCAGAAGCAGTAGTGTCAGCCATCCGTATAGCCTCATATTCCATAGAGATGCGGATCTATTCAGCTTTATCTTGAGGTGTGTATGCAGTCCTACTGTATCGATAGTAAATACTATAATAATTTGTATTCACCCTGCATAGGCAAGCACAAAGCTTTATCCTTTCTCAGATACACAGACCAAACGAAGTGGACATTGAATTACTGGTCAGCTCAGGTGCTCTTTGCCACAAGGCATTTCACTTTGTGCTGCTCTGGAGCTGGCCGATTTAGGGACAGTCATTACGCTGCAGACCTGCAGCTCCACAGGATTTGTTTCTTGGTTTTCAGGGCAGCAGTTCCAATACCAAATTTTCCTCAGACACAGAGCTGCTAAATTTAAGAAAAATATAGAGCCTTCTGCACATATCTGTGGCAATTCAAAGGCAGTGGATTAAGTTGTATTTGTGCTGCTGAGCAGCTATAGCCAGGGAAAATGTCACCGTGGACCACACTGGAAAGCATCTTCATGGGACAGTGGTGTCAGTAGAAAATCATCTCTCAGATCGCTGACACAATTAAATTGCAAAATCCTTACTAAGCCTTAAAAAACATAGAGGATATGTAATTGTGTTTAGCTGTTCTGATACTGCCTAAATATTTTTTTATCATAAACTTTTTTTTTATTTTAACCTTTTCTTCTTTTTATTGCTATACGTATATATCCTATACATATACAAGCATGGGTACTCTATTCAATTGAAATATTAAGTTTATATAATCAAAGAGCATTTACATGTCATCTTTTAGTGCATGAAAGGTCATATCACAATAAGGATTTATTGCTGTCTGGTTACCCTGAGAAAGTCCTTGTATTCATAGCAAAGAAATGAAAGCCAGGTGGTGGCAGGTTCTGTTCTTTAACTGTGTGATGATATCTCAACCTCTGTAAGCTCTTCTTTTCTCTGGTAGTGTAAGAGATATAGTTGCTACGTGAGTATGTGTAAGCCCATTTTTTTTACGAAGTAGCTGGATGTAGCAAGACTGCTTCCTCAGACCAGGTATATCCCCTTTCTATATTAAATATCCTGGAACTTTTGCCTTTTCTTCTTTTCATTTTCATAAGCAATGAAAAATCATCTTTTGTATGGGATCTGCATAGTGATCAACCCCTCACTTCTGACACCCTGAGCAGAATCCAGGATTTGTGCTTATGTTTTGCACACAGAACGAGTCACTGTGTGTTTGAAATTATCAAACTATAAAATAACTGTTTTAACTTGAATGTAGAAGGCCTGCCCTGGCATATCTCCCTGGTCTCCCTTAATATGTGAAAGAACAGCCTAAAGTGGAGAGGGCAAGCCTGCGCAAGTGGGCTGGTGTCTTCAAATGTGGTGAGTGGGAGGTACAAAGCTCCCCATGTGCCTCCCCTCTGCCTCCTACTCCCTACGTTTAACATCCATCTCCAGATGGAGTGAAACAGTGAAGAAGCAGAGAGGTCGCTCCGTTCCTCCTCCATAGTGTGGCTGCCTTCACAGGATGATTCAGAAAATTATCCTTTTTCATGCATTCCACCCTCTGGCAAGCATCTTCCCCACAGAGGATGCCAGCAGCATTTCTACCTCCAGGAGGAAGGAGATAAAATTGTAAATAACATTTAAGAGTTAACTATTTTTGGCTATGTTGCATAGGCTGAAAGTCCTATTTTCTCCTTCAGAAATTTGTTTTCTGTGATCTGCCTGAGGCAAGTCAAGAGAACACAGAAAGAATTTCTACAATTAGAAGTGCCACAGACCAGAGATCAGCAGCACAACTGATTCAAATATAATGTGAAATGGAATATCATAAAGCGCAGAGTGGCTGCCACAGTCCCGATGGCAGGATTCCCAGGTGTGCTGCTGCTTCTGTAACAACGAGCAATTCGGGTATGCCTCATGGCACCAGAACCACCGCTCCACCAGGCCAAGCACCACGCCATGACAACATCCTCTGAGCAAGACAGCAGCACCATTTCTACCATGTCCTAAAAGAGAAACTTTTTTTTTCTCTCTGTGGATAAATGGTGTGAGGAAAGACAGCTCTCTGTTTACATAATCTCCTACAAGCTGGTGTCTCTCTGAAAAGACACTGCTGAGTTGTGGATGGGCTCTACTGCTCTCCCAGGTTCTTCTCAGCCAAAGCATTTTGGGCTGTAGCTGTTCACGGAATCACAGAATCACAGAATGTCAGGGGTTGGAAGGGACCTCTGAAGATCATCTAGTCCAACCTTCATCCCAGCATACCTAACCACTACACTATAGCCTCAAGTGCTAGATCTACTTTTTTTTAAACACCTCCAGGGTTGATGACTCCACCACCTCCCTGGGCAGCCCGTTCCAGTGCCTCACCACTCGTTCAGTAAAGAACGTCCTCCGAATATCCAATCTAAACTTACCCTGACGCAACTTGAGGCCATTTCCCCTTGTCCTGTCATTAGTAATTAGAGAGAAGAGACCAGCACCAGCCTCACTACAGCCTCCTTTTAGGTAGTTGTAGAGGGCAATAAGGTCTCCTCTCAGCCTTCTCTTCTCCAGACTAAACAACCCCAGTTCCCTCAGCCGCTCTTCATAGGGCATGGTTCTCATCTTTGCATGATCCCAAATCTGGGCACTTAATTTTTATTTCTTTTAATAAATGCATCTCTGTTGTCTGGTACCTCAATTTTCAAAGCAAGCTTCCCACTCACATGCTTCAGTTGCTCCTGTATGTTCTCTACATTTCTGCCTAGCCTGCCAGGCAGGGATACTACCCTGATGTAGGCCTTGCACCACATCGACCTCCTCTGTCCTTGGAAAAGGCTCTGGGCACACAAACCAGTAAGGAAGAGATTTGTTTGATCAGAACTGCAGGCTGTGGTTAATTTATAGTCTAAATATAGCCTCTGAATTGCTCCTTGTGCTCCCAGGGTCTTACCTGAGAAGGAAGAAAATGGCAGACAATAAAGGGCAAGAAGATCTTAGAAAGCTTTAGAAAGCTTTTACTCATTCATAATCGTTTTTAAGAGAGCATTTCATTATACTTCTATTTACAAAACAATAAACAGGACTAAGGCACTTCCCTCCTTCGCCAAGGGGGAGGCAAAAAAGAACAGATCTTGTCTTCTGGTGCTTCGTCATGAGACTGCAAATTTTGTAGATAATGCTAAATGGTTTAACTTCCTAATTTGATACAGTACAAGGTTTTGATCAATAAAATACACCAGTGCAACACATACGCATATATGAATGCAGCCTGCATGAAATACATTTAATATCAGTTAAATATTTGTATCATGAACTGTAACTATAAATAGAAAATAATGATAAAGCTATTCTAGTTCTAGTAATGGTTATACAAAACATGATTGTTGACCCTGTGCTGTCTAAAACTTTCTTCATTATTTTGGGAAGATAGTACTAGTATAGTTTGTAGATATCCGCAAAATCATGAGAGAAAACAACAGACAAATTTGGTGATATTCAAACAGTTGTGTTCAATTCAGGACCAAATGCCAGGGACAAAGACTGCTACATTAAAAAATACACCTTTTGAAACAAATTCTGAAAAACATCTTGGGATTTGTAGCAGATGATCTGCTGCTCAGCGTGGTGGCAACCTCCTCTCAAATGAGGAGGTTATACTGGGTAATATTTTGTCACTGTCACTTGTGATATGAAACCCTAAAGGCAGGATAGGAAAACAGAGCATAGCAGATTCAAAACAAACAAAGAAAGGAGATTTAAAAAAAAAAGTTCTATATTTAAACTGCTAAACTCATTGGATACCAAAAGCTTATACTAACGAGACAATTTCTTATAAGTACCTTCCACAGAGAACTCTTGAGCACAGAGATGCCTGTATTTGTCATAAAGCTGGAGGCTGATAGGGGAGTCCAGAAAACATCACTCACTTCTTTCCTTTTTTAAACTTTCCCTGAATCATCCACTACACATCACTGTCAAAGCCAAGCCATTTGTCTAGATAGACCTTGGGTCTGACCTAGTACAGCTAGTCATTTGTTGTTCCTACTACTGCTGTATTTACCATCCTGATATATGATCAGTTCTCTATTATTCTGTCAGTTCTGATATCTACAGCCCAAGAAGGAAACTGAAAATTTGAAGACTGCAAGAATATTTTAAAATATTAGGAAACAAATAGCATACTAAGAGATCCCGTCTTATTTCCCTTAGCAAAGGTAGGGCTAAGAAAGGTTTAGCTTATTGTTCAAAAGTTTCTTACTGGGAAAAGCCAAACTCTTCAGAAGAAAAAAATCATACATGATAGTAGGATTCATCTGGCTAAATATAGTTGTCTATATCTGAGCTAGTCCATCTAGAAGCTTTGTGTGTAATACAGATCTAAGCAAGTCTCAGTGGATTGTAAAGCACAATTCATCTCAGTCTAAAGTACATGTCTAAAATGGATTAGATGAATCACTCCCTTAAAATTTCCCTTTGCTCCACGGTCTGTGAAAGGCACCTAGTGTGACTAGTACGGTTGCAGACCGCTGCTGAAGGTACCCAAAATTGTTTGAACCTTACCCCTAATGTCTGTGAACTGACTAGTAGAGATTGGTAAGACTGGTACAATACAGATTCCTGCTCAGTGTGATTAGCACTTGGAACACATTATGAAGGACTGAAGTGGCTCGTCTTTCAAAGGATTTTAAAAAATAAAGGTTACACTTCATTTCCTATAAAATATGCCCTAGTTGAAACATGGCTCTTGGCCTTGTGCCAGAGGATTCCTCTGGCCCATGTTGTGCAGGAGGTCAGACTATCAAATCATAATGATTTCTCCTGGCCTTAAAAATCTGTGCCTTCAATCACTGCTAATGAATAGTGGCATGTTTTCAATGCCTTATTAAGTGGCTCTTGATCAATATAGATGTGCCATTTACCTGCAGGGTTTTTCCCACAACTGTTAACTGCTGCTGCTCTGTTTGTTCCAAAGGATGTAATGTTACAAACCAGCTTTTGAATCTCAGACATGCTGAAGTTTTCCATCAGTACCAGAGGGCAGATTTAGCCATGGCTCAGATAGTGGTAGACTTAGCACTCAGCTCCACGCCGTGCAACCAGAAGCGAAGCTGCAGCATAGTACAGCCATTTCTATCAATATCATGGCAACATACAGCCCTGCATAGCCAAATTTATCCTTGTATCACTTAGTTTGCAATGAAAATGGCTGAATTTAAAGCTTGGAGTTTAAGGAGAGTCTTTCCTGATTCAGTCTTTCCTGTCACTAACAGTTTTTTTCTGTAGCATAGGGTGCATTTATATCCATCACTGTCATACGTAAAGAGAAGATCAGGGTATGTACATGGCTATGCCATGAGTGTGTTGTAGGCTACCCTTGTTTTCACTAAGTATAATGGCAAGGAAATGCATTGAACTTAGTGTTCACAAATACTGCTTCACTTTGTATCGTTGCCATTTAGGATGACTAACTAGGACTTGCACGCAGTAGCTGTGCTCTTGGTATAGCTGCAATGAAATCACATTGTGAGTCAATACAAAAACAACAACAAAAGCACTTTTGCTTGATCTGAATATTTCACCAACTAAAAAAATTTCTACTAATTTGTCAAATCTATGACATGGATAGTAGTTCTTGATGGTCTCTCTTCATTATTATGGGTGTTATTAGAAACTACAATTTTAGCTTTTGTTAAAGGGCTGATCTGACTGATCAAGGATGGCAGGAGCAAGGGGGTACTGAAGAATATTTTAAAAGCAGAAGAATCTGTTTCTGGTGAGCTGAACAGTGATCGCTATCAGTGGCAATAATCACTGTGTCATCTGATTTGTTTTCATCTCACAGATAAGTGTGGATGGGAAAGCTATACCTGAAAGGCTTAAATTCCTGGTTCTTTAAGCTGGATCACCAGCTGCAGGTGCTCAGACATCTCCATGGTACTCTCAGCAAGCCCAGTCATAAATCACAGAGGCTTGCTCTTTACCACTGTGACTGATCTCCAAAACCAGGATCAATGCAGCTCATTCCTGAAACCTGAAAACAAGTGTATATAAAGAGAAAGTATCAAGAAAGACAATATTAAAAAGAAGGTCAAACTTTAATTCACCTTGGTTCCCAGAAACATTCCTTAAAGCCTCCTGATGAGAATAATTTCACAGCTGTGTGGATTGCATTACGCCTACCCTTAAGCTGAGTCCTTTAAAGATAGTTACTGACTCATTTTTATTCTAAAAAATCTTTACTGTGGTGACATCTCTTCTTTTCCAATAAGGCAAATGTAGATGAATTACATGTAGTTTTCAATGACATTTTCACTGCTAGCAGTCTGGCTCCAGGTTTTGCCCCCATTTTGGGCAATGGAGGGGCATCTTCTTGCACTGTTCCAGAAAACACTTCGAGGCAGTCATACATAGAGCAGTCTATATGCTCCAGCACAGGGAACTGCCTTGTTGTGGGGAAAAGGCAAACTCAAAGCTCCTGCCAATCTAATTCCTCTCTCCTTGCACAAAGTAAAGTCATTACTCTGCAAAGAAAGATCGCTCTCCCTCTCACAATCTGGTCTTTAACTCCAGCATCCAGCACTGAGGCACAAGAGGAATTCTCACAGCCTTTGGCATCTCTCAGCTGTGTGCCAGCTGAACCACAATTTGTTCCTTCCTGAACACATCCTGCAACTGAAGAAGCAGACTGTGCTATCATCATACTTGTACAACGTGAGATCAGGGATCCTTCCAGCCCAGTATCCTGCTTCTGAGAGTGGACAGCAGTAGATGTTCTGGGAAGACTGTAAGAAAAAGGCAAACTACAATGACACTTTCCCAGTGTGTTCGCCTCACTCCAGAAATATTTGCCTCATCTAGAGTCAGAATCTGCTCAATACTTTTCTCCATAAAACATTTGCAATCAATGTGGTATGTTGTTCTCCCTGGAGATGATCCTCAAGGTGGCAATGCCACCATAAATCTAATGTATGTACTGTTCATCTGCTTGCATTACATTCCCCACCAGTGACAACAGAACCACCGTCTCCTGGCAGGTTGCCTCTTTTTCACTGGCACAGCTTGAAACAGGAATCTTAACAAATGGGTGGGCGAACCCGGCTCTGACAGAACTCACTAACAACATATTTGTGTAACTTTGCTGACTTTCATGAAGCTGGGCTACATTTTCCCTGGACTGTGTGTCATGTTTAAAAGCTGAGTTAGAACAAAAGTTTTTGCACCTGTTACAATTTTAGAGTAGAGCTGTGCAGGCATGGCTGAGTCGATGGGCAAAGGAAATGTTCACACCACATTCCGGTGCCAACTTGAGCACTCAAGAAGTCTTCTGTAGCCAAGAGAAAGAGAAGGCATGTACCTCAGCTCTACAATTATCCTACAGAGAACAGCCTCTTCATCTAGTTTCTAAATTTGGAGCTAAAATTCAGGCACACAAACACCCGCCCCATTACTCCAACATTTTCCAGTTACCTATTTTGATTTAAAAATAAAACTAAGTGGCTAGATCTCTGACAATCTGCGGTAGCCCAGCATCTTGCTCTGCAGCAGTTTCAACTCTGGCAACAACAACAGAACTTTTAGGAATAAAAGCTCTGACTGATTTTCTAGTTAACTTAATTTATTGTAATTAGCTTTACTTAATTATACATACAGCTGTTCTGCACTCTCAGCATAGCTCAGGGGACTGTTTAAAGTGCTTAAGTCTAAATGTCATGTTTTAGCACAGTGTAGTGCGCAGTATTCTTCTTCTCAGGATCTGGTGGGAGGGAAGGGCATCCAGCAGCTCATCTTTCTTTCCTTTCACTCCACACACTCACAGCACATCCTCCTCCCCACGCTCCTTTTCTTCTTGGGCAAGGAAGAGGTATCTGTTCCTCTGCTATACCCAGCACTCAATCAGTGCACTGAAGGGTTGAGGGGATCATGACCTCCTCAGGGCATGCATTTGCTGTCTCCAGTAAGTCTCACTCTCTCTAGCCAGAGGAGGAATATGCCTCTAATACAGTCTTAACCTTGACTTTTCTGCTGCTTTTACACCACTGGGATATAGAGGTGTTCTCATTTCCTTATCATAGATAAGCAGTGAAAATATTTACAATGCCGAATCCCATGTTACAAATCTCATAAAGAGACCTTCTTTAAAGTAGGTCTTCATAAGGACTTTTCATACCCTGTTCACAAAGCATTCCTGTGCTCTTGAAGCTCTGGCTAAGTCACCTCAGCACAAAAGGCAGCACAATTTCAGCAAATCAAGCACTTACATAAGCAAACTTTTCCAACGGGTTTGTATTGTTTATTAAAAGTAGGTAATGATGATATTTGAGATAAATTGGAACGTTAATCTGCTTTTCTGTCAGATAAAACTGTGCAAGGTCACCGTCACTGAGGGGCAGATACTCACATGCATGCTTCTTCTACGCAGATAACTAGTGCTGTCCAATTTTGATTGTATTGTCGTTTCACTTAAAATAGTTTAATTCTTTCCCCTTTACTAATCATATAGACTTTTTATATGCTTATCTTTACCAGATCTTTCCTCTTTTGTGAAACTTTTGCAAGAATATCTTGGGGATAATTACTCTTCAACTAATTTGGAGCAGTAATGGTGATATTCTAGATTTTTATGGAGCACACGTTTTATGTTTTATTAATTGCACTTGTTCTTTCCTTTGGTATTTTTCCTGATGTCTAATAACCTTACAAGTTTACTGTCTAAACTACTCCTATGCTGCATATCTTCTAGCCCAAAAGAAAGCCTTTATGATAGCACTCTAAAGCCCAGATGCTGCCCTTTGGAGAAGAAAAGTATTTATGAAGAAAACTTTATTCAGAAGCATGTTCACTACTTCTGACCGAGAACAGCTGGCAGATTGTGCCCTTTCACAAACCTGGTTCTCAACATATGGATCTTGTTCATCTACCACAATCATGGCTTCTACCACCATCCTAGTCATGTACCTCAGAAAGCCTAACAGGTATGATCAACAAAAATCCCAATGCCTTTTCTCCAAACCCATCTGCTTCTTCCTTCCCCCCCCTCCTTAACTTTCTCCCTCACTGTCAAGAGCATGAGATTTTTGACTGAAGAGTTGAGTTCTGTGTTGGGAACATCACAGGTTTGAGGCAGCAGGGTGACCTAGGGGTGAGCTGAGTGGTGTCCAGGAGGTTGTCTTGGGGCAGCATAGGGGTGGAGCTGTGACAAAGCTGATATACCCTCCTGTAGAGGAAACTGCTTGCCCCAAACTTCTGCAAATCTTTAGCGGATTTTGTAGATAATGACTGGCGAGCATATAAGGTGATTGCGCCTAAATCTGACCATGAAATAATTAGACACTTTTGTAAAAATCATTGACTATCTATGTACTTAAATACTATGTATTTAAAGCATCTGAATCTGCCTTTCCAAACCTTCAAGCCAATATTTGAAGGGGAACTTCTTTCTGCATCCTATTTTATGTATGAGTTGTTCCTATCCTTTACACATTGAAAGGCACAGAACACTGCAGTGGCCTTGGTTCTCACATCACTCCTATAGCTTAGGAAAACACCATTTAAGACATCAGAATAAAACACAGAACCTGTGGCTTCCATGTTATCCTTCAAGGTGTTTATGGCAGTGCAGGGACAGGATGTCAGGCTCTGGATACTCCTTTGACTATTTTCTTTTCTCAGTATTTCTGGCTGGTGAGGCTGAGGGGATCAAGCTATAGCTTCTTCATCAGACTAACACCTATTTTGAAGTGAAGGTCAAATTATTATTTTCTAATGAAGTGTTTGTTATTTCTTGTATACCTTGCAGAAAAAAACATAGCTCCTCTTGACAGATGGAGGCCTAGATGTCCTGCTGTGCCCCTGTGAGTCCCTTTTTTGCAAATGAATGAAACACAGAGGCAGATACATTGCTACTCAGAACACTTTCCTACTTACTTAAAGAGGCAAAGAGGATGCAGGTTATACTCTTTTCCATGAGTTTGGTTGGTGTTTTGTCACAGGCAGGAGTCTTGGAATCAAGTAGAAACAGGCTTAGCTGCCAGAGTATTTTGTGACAGAGAAATGATTGATGGGGCTGCGTGACTGGGAGGGTGTCGAGTATTTACAGTCGTCTTACTTTAGGAGCACCTTTGTGCAATTCCCTCTTTAAAAAGCTGTAGAAAATTTCTTTTATTTCTTACTTCTGAATATGATTTTTTCAAGAATAAGACTCAGATTCTCAAGGAGGCTGACATACAGGTGCTGGTACAATAGACAGTTGCTATTGCCTAAGAAGTCAGGGTCCAGCAATGTGATTCCCAGAACAAATTGGAGGTTAAGCACTCCAGGATTAAATTCATGATGTTCTACATGCCCAGCTGGTCAGCAGGGAGTAATGCAGAAACCCTGAGAGAGCTACTTTGGGGTTTACAGTCCAAGAACCCTCCATGAATTTAGGTACACACCACTAGGTTGTTCCTTGGATACATGCATCTATCTCAGTCTTTTCAGCTGATGGCAGCAGGGAAGGAGAGTTGTGAAAAGTTGGCAGATTTATTATTTCTAATGAATCAGTGCACCTAAGGAGGTTATGCAACACTTGAACTAATTTCGTATTTTTATTTCATATTTAGAAACATGTGTCCCACATTTTTGCTGAGGATTCCCAGTGCTTCCAAAAATGAGAAAAAACCCCCAGACAACACAATCCCTAATGTCCCAAAACCACAACCCAAACAGTAAGATATGCAGCAATATTCTGTGGTAGAAGATTTTCAGATTGGCTGTTATTCCAGACAGAAGTGTGATACTCTGAAACCGGAAATAAAATATTAATACAATTTTTCTACACTGTTTTTGAACTTAGATGCATAAATCTGTGTTGCCCTCCTGCAACAATAAAAACCCCAACAAATACATTTTTAAATCACAAAGCAAGCAGATATTGGAGAAAAACTCTAGAACCAATGCACAAAAACCTAGCAACTGTTTTCTTTTAATAGACTTTACAGAACCTGTTGGGCAAACACAAACCTAACTAAATAATGCTGATTGTACTTCTTCCCAAGAAGAGATAATTGAAAGGAATCAAATGATAAATGAAATGAACGGTGCCCCATCAAAGCAAATGGTGATAAATAGAAACACCTTGGTGTTGCAAACTCTCACACTAATGTGAACTGGTCAGTATAATTAATAATTTTTTTTTTTACCTTTTGCAGGCTGGTTCTTTGTGCTAAATCTAATGTTAAAGTGATAAATTAGGAAGAGGAAGGTTGTCTAATGAGCAAGTAGCCAGCAATATATCAAAAGAACCCAAACAAATGTAGGCTGTTACCAGTCTGTGGGTTTTTTTGGTGTTCTTTTGAAAAGCATACTTGGTCTGAAGATGCAGTCCAAAATACATAAATATTTTATGTTCCTTTTCATATATATGCATGTTGGGCATATATATACGCATATCATCTCCAAATATGTGTACAGATTTGCAAGACTGGAAGGACAATCTGTACATATGATTGGTGGAACAGTTTGAAGTTACTTGCCTATGCATCTTAAAACACACAACTCTACATCTCCATTTCTGAAAGTGAAGCCCTTCATGTTGAGCATCCGATATAACCCACTAAAATCAATGGGGAAATGCACATTTAATTTAATGACTATTTGAATGAATGCTTAATTTTCCTACTTTTAAGGTAGGATGTAGTTCTTCTAGGGAATATATTTAGTCACAGGCAAAATACCCCTGTAATTGTCTTAATTATTCCTTTCAAAAAGACTTAATGAATAAAGAGGAGAGTCTCATTTTTTTTTTCCTATAAAAGATTCAGAAATTTTGAAAATTGAAACCATACAAGTATAAGAATTCAAAATATTGAGAATTTTCATGAAGCAACAATGTGGGTGAAATTGTCGTTTCTGTGGCTTCAAATAATTAATTTTGCTTCTGACTCCTGTGTTTAACTTAAAAGTCAATATAGAAGTAATTTTGAACTGAAAAAATAGCATGTCCTTTTTTTAGAAGATTAACACTGAAAGTTTTGTGCTATTTCATAAATATTCTTTTCTTTTTATAAGCTAAAATACACATATTTTCCCATATTTTAGTTTAAATGTTTTTCAGCAAGAAAGCTGTTTGTCCAACAAAATTGCTACATATTCTGTTGCAAATTCTGCAGAGTCTCCACAACTAGCTAAACCAGGAGCATTTTCACTTTTTTCCTCCTATTCATGGATGAATTTCCTTAAAGTGTTTCTAATAGTTAATGATGTATTGCATCAAATCTGAATGTAATTTTATCTCTGCCGAAAACATCCAGCAAAGACAATGAGGTGAAGATGATGCTTTGTCCCAGTATTGCAGCTCAGTGTCCTGCTCACTATCAGAAAGATCTAATTCAGAGGTTTGGTATCTGGGATTTTTAACGGTCTATGCATTTTTCTACATGAAAATCATTACAAGAAGAAAGATTCTTACTTATTAAGTAAGCCCAAGAGCTATATACTCCAACAAAGAGGAAGGCTGGTGAAAACACTAGGTGGTCTGCATGGATGAATAAAGAGCTCCTGGACACTCTCACATGCAATAAAGTAGCCTATAGGGCACGGAAGAGAGGACAGGCAACCTGGGAGGATTACAGAGAAGCTGACCAAGTAGCCAGGGATCAGGTTAGGAAATCTAAAGCCCTGTTGGAATTAAATCTGGCTAGAGATGTCAAGGACAATAAGAAAGGCTTCTATAGATACATCAGCAACAAAAGAAAGACTAGGGAAAAGGTAGGACCGCTCTGGAAGGAAACAGTGGAGCTGGTCATGCAGGATATTGAAAAGGCTGAGTTGCTCAATGACTTTTTTGCCTCAGTCTTCACTGGCAAGGGCTCGAGCCACACTCCCCCAGTTGCAGAGAGGATAGGCAGAGACTGGGATACTGAAGAACCCCCCACCGTGAGTGAAGAACACGTTCGGAACCATATAAGAACCTCAAGGTGCACAAGTCCATGGGACGTGACAAGATCCATCCATGGGTCCTGAAAGAAATGGCAGATGCAGTCACTAAGCCACTTTCCATCATATTCAAGAAATCATGGCAGTCTGGAGAGGTTCCCACTGATTGGAAAAGGGGAAACTTAACTCTCATCTTCAAAAAGGAAAAAAAAAGGAAGATCTGGACAATTATATGCCCATCAGTCTCACCTCTGTGCCTGGCAAGATAATGGAGCAGGTCCTCCTGGAAAAGCTGCTAGGGCACATGGATATAGAGGAAATGGTTGGTGGCAGTCATCATGGCTTCACCAAAGGTAAATCGCATCTGACAAACTTGGTGGCCTTTTGTGATGGTGTTACAGCATCAGTGGGTAATGGAAGTGCAACTGATGTCATCTACCTGGACTTGTGCAAAGCATTTGACACTGTCCCACAGGAAATCTTAGTTTCAAACTGGAAGGATATGGGTTTGATGGATGGACCACTCGAAGGATAAGGAATTGGCTAGATGATTGCACTCAAAGAGTTGCGATCAACGGCTCAATGTCCAAGTGGAGACCAGTGACAAGTGGTGTCCTGCAAGGATCGATACTATCCCCAGTGTTATCTAACATCTTTGTCGGCGACATGGACAGTGGCATAGGGTGCACCCTCAGCAAGTTGGCTGACAACACTAAACTCTGTGGAGTGGTTGACATGCAGGAGGGAAGGGATGCCATCCAGAGGGACCTTGACAGGCTTGAGAGGTGGGACCACGCCAACCTCATGAAGATCAACAAGGACAAGTGTAAGGTCCTGCACCAGGACTGAGAGAACCCCAAGCACAAATACAGGCTGAGTGGAGACGAGATTGGGAGCAGCCCTGAGAAGAAGGATTTGGGTGTGTTAGTTGACGAGAGGCTCAACATGAGCCAGCAGTGTGCACTTGCAGCCCAAAAAGAGAACCATGTCCTGGGCTGCATCAAAAGGAGTGTGACCAGCAGGTTGAGGGAGGTAATTCTGCCTTTCTGCTCTGCTCTGCTCTGTCCGGTTCTAGAGCCCACAGTACAAAAAAGACATGGGTCTGCTGGAGCGGATTCAGAGGAGGAGATGGTTAGAGGGCTGGAGAACCTCTGCTATGAGGACAGGCTGAGGGAGCTGGGGTTATTCAGTTTGGAGAAGAGAAGGCTTTGGGGTGACCTAATAGTGCCCTTCAAATACATGAAAGGGGCCTGCAGGAAAGCTGGAGAAGGGCTTTTTACAAAGACCTGTAATGATAGAACAAGGTGCAATGATCTGAAACTGCAAGAGGGTAGATTTAGACCAGATGTAAGGAAAAAATTCTTCACCATGAGAGTGGTGAAGCACTGGAACAGGTTGCCTAAGGAGGCTGTGGATGCCCCATCCCTGAAGGTGTTCAAGGCCAGGTTGGATGGGGCTTTGAGCAACCTGGGCTAGTGGGAGAGAGGTGTCCACAACTTCTGCCCACAGGAGGGGGGCTGGAACTAGATAATCTTCAAGGTCCCCTCCAACCTTAACCATTCTATGACTCTCTGTTTCTATGATTCTATGATTAAATTCTGAATCCCTGTGCTACCAATATTGCTCTGAAGAAAAGCCTGTCCTTGCTATGATTTTCCAATTTAGTATTTAGTTTTGTTTCTTTTCTTGATAGTGATCCTGTGTTTTCTTGACTTTTTCTTCTCTGTTTGGTTATCAAGATGAACTCAAGTTTGTTTTTTTTCTGTTTTCGATCTCATCCTAGAGGACACGTACACTAGACAAAGCTTCCTCAAGCTACCTGCAAGGCTCTTCTTTGCCACCCCCTAAGCCTAGGGCAAGGGCATTATTTGGTAGTGCCAGAGAGCACTTCTAGCAGACAATATCCTAGCAGACAGCTGTGTGCATAAACTTAGCACAAAAACTTCAGAGAAATGGAAGATCACCTCCTGTGGCTGCAATGTACCTTCTTCTCATATGTCTCACAGACTAAAAATAGGCTTTTGTGTTTATCTACAATTTGTATTTTTTATTTTCTGTGGGTTTCCTATTAATAATGGACAATAAGCTAATTAAAGAAAGCCTGTGTGCTTTGGCTCTCTTATAGCTGAGTTAGCAACTCTGGCTACATGCTGAGATGACTGGTAGGGCTGCAGGCCCTTATTGCCAAGGTCTGCAATATATTTTTTCCCTTACTGGCAATGAGCAGCTTCTTTTTTAAAAGTTTCTAGGCAATAGTCATATTATTCCAAACTCATGGAAAGGGAACAACATCCAAATAGACACCAGATGAAAGCCTCAGCAAGTCCTGCATTTAACAAAAGCCTGAATTTTTACTTTTTAGTTAAAAAAAATCCTTTACGCCCATGGTTATTCTTCTTAAAATTTTAGTAAACCCATCCAAATTTCACCTTTACCTTCCACCTCACAATTTGTGCTTCTCCACAGTTACCACAGGAGCCGAAAGCCTTGCAGGATGCTAGGGAGTTTGAGAAATATTGACATATTATCCATAAAAGCTTTTGTCTCATACATCAACGGTACCATGTTTTACCTGCCTTCAAAACCAGTTGCTTAAGTTCCCTTTGACATTTTCCACGGTCGTACAGGAACTCTTTGCAGAAGCAGAGACCTAAATCTGGTCTTGTGCATGGTTGAGTGCAGCTTATTATCTGGCTGGGTGATATAGGGTCTTCTTAAAGAACTCTTTTAAGACTGTTTGTGGTTTTAGGAGGTGAGGGACCAAGAACACGGACTTACTGATCTCTAGAAGGAGAATATGCATCCTATGCTTTGGATAGTACTATGAGGGAGCAGCCTGCCACAAAGTAAGAGCTGGGGAACATTCATGAAGTGCCCTGAGGGTGTATTTGCAGAGCTAATGAATCATGCAGTAAGTAACAAACTGGATTTATTTGCCTGGAGACAATTTTCTTACATTTGCAGAGGTAGAGCTTCTGTCTGGAAACACACATTAATGTTTTAGCTGACCTGTAGTTTTCAGTTGTAGTAAGAATGTAATAAGCTTTTTGAATTCTCCGGTACCATAAATTGTTTTTTTGCAGCATATAGATACAGTGGTTCTGAAGGATTAAATGTTTTTCAGTGTCTGAGAAAAATAATACAGCAGGTAAGTGGTGCAGGAATGGATATTAATCAGCCTGCCCCATTTCAAATGTTTTCATCATACTTGCAGTTCACCTCTGTAAATCTATATGTGGTTCTGTTAGCACTTTAAGCCTTCAGGAATCCACATGTAAAATGATTTCCTTTTCTCCACCTGCACCAGAACAAAAGTTTGCATTCAATTACTGCTAGAGTATTTGCCACTTAAAACTAAAGTGCTCTGTTTTGCTGAGTTGAGTCATCAGTAAAGGGTATGCAACATCCATCTTGTAACCAACTGTAGTCAGACCCTTTAATTAATGGCTTGGGATTCTGCTTTGTCTTTTAAAAGGATAAAATCTAACGGTGGTTCAGATTAGACTGTCTAATGAACATGACCACAAAGCAATTGATCAAAACTAATAGGGGGAATAGTTATGCCGACGTAAAGTAAACCTCTTGTTTGTTTTGCATAAGTAACCTAAGGAAGCATTGCAAACATTATTGATGCATTATTTACTTCACTGGAATTTTAGCCAAACACTTTGTCGTGGTTCAAAGGCAGAAACTCTTAAGCTGTGTTTTCCTAGTACTATTGCTTATTCACCTTCCATTTAGTACAATATTACAAAGATGTTGTTCTGAGAGTTTTTTGACACAGCAAGTCTAATTTTAATGAAGCTTTTAATCTTTTTGCAGAGGTATTCTACAGGTTTAACTTCACACATGAAAAAAAAGACAAAAAATAATTTTCTCCTATGGAATGTTTTCTTTTTATCACTGAAAACGAGCCTTATATCCTAATCAGGCAGTGTTGGAGATCAAAAGATAAACTTTCCATTTTTCAATGTGTTCATGGTGTACCTGTAGGGAAGAATTAGGTCAGAGTATGAAATCCATGCTCCAATTGCACAGTAAGTATTTTGCATTTACACAATATAGTGAAGTATATTCAAAGTCCTTTCTTCTTAATATTTAGTTAGAGAAAATTTCTATCACCTGAGTAAGGGTTTCAAGATAAAGCCCTGTGCAAAGATCATATAAAATTAACTTGTATAGTGCAGTTATTCAGATACAAGACTCTCATATTTAGATATATTCAGATTTGCAAACTAACATCCAAGATTCTCTTATATGTTTTTTTTCTGACATGAGGCAAATTTCTTAATTATTATACAATTTCTTTTCAGTTTCATTGTTTGTGAGAATTTGTATGGGAAGGTCAGCTAAGATAATCATTAAAATCCTTGAAATGAAAACAATTTCTTGAAATGTTATGCTAGAAATAGGGCATATACCTTAAGATTAAGGAAAAGCTATTAAAAGAAATAAAAGACAATATAAGAAAGTTTACTAGACTAAATGCAGATGCCATGAATTGGAATAATTTCCACAGAATCACAGAATAGTGGGAAGGCATCTCTGGAGACCATCTAGTCCAACAGCCTGCTCAGAGCAGGGTCAACTACAGCCGGTTGCTCAGGGCCATGAGCAGTTGGATTTTGAGTATCTCCAAGGACGGAGATGCCACAACCTCCCTGGGCAGCCTCAGTCTTTGACCACCCACAGAATAAAAGAAAAGCCTTTTTTCTTGTGCTTAAGCAGAATTTCTTGTATTTACATTTGTGCCCATTGCTGCTTGTACTGTCACTCAGTGCTGCTGAGAGGACTGTGGGTCAGTCTTCCTAAGTTCTGTACTCCTTCCATTTAGGTATTTATGTACTTGGATAATACCGCCCCCAAGATCATTCTCCAGGCCAAAGAGTTCCAGCTCTCTCAGCCTCTCCTTATGTGTCAGATGCTACAAGCTCTTCAGCATTGCTCTGGCACTTCTCTGGACTCTCTCATGCGCATGTATGTCCATATCTCTCTCATCCTGGGGAGCCCAGGACTGGGCACAGCACTGCAAAGGTGTCTAACCAGGGTTGAGGAGAAAGGGAGGATCACCTCCCTTGACCTGCTTACAATGCTTTTCCTGACACAGCCTTGGAGCCTGTGGGCAAATTTGGCTAACTTTCAATATCTGCAAACCAAATGTTAGCAACTAACCTAGCTGCCCAAATATGACTTTGTAATTAATGGAGAAAAATAGGAACATCTCTTGGAAGTGGGATGAATTGCATCTTAGAATTGCATATTTCTTTCTGTTGATAGTAGAGGCAATCTAAGTTATCAGCTGAGATTAGAAGTCTAGCAATAAATAAGAGACATTCAACACCTAAAGCTAAATCCAAGAAGGGGGTCTGCTCTACCTAAACTTGGCACCTATTTCCATCTATCTCTATTTGGGAGTTAAAATAAATTTCCTGAGGTCACAATTTACTTAGGATTACTTTTGTTTGGAAATGTGATCAGAGAAGAGGAAAGTACTCATCTTTTATAGAAGAACCTGTCTACCACAGTGTTCATCCAGACGGTGGAACAAAGACAGATCCCTCTCAGCCAGGAGAAGTTCAAACATCTAGTTTCTACTAGCCAGAAAAATATTTGAACCACTATCATGTAACTTAGTTGAAGCAGAGTATTTTCCTATGTGGTAAAGCCAAATGACAACAGCGAAAATGCATGAAAGATTCATAGAGTTAGAGATCCTGACTTTCTAGCTTTTGCATAGGCATGGACAGAAAGTTTGTTAAAACAGAAAAAATAATAGGTTATCAGTATCTTGGCATACAACAACATTTGCATATAGAATCAGATCTCTCAAACATGACTGGCAGTTGCTGTCCAGTGGTGACAGGAGTCCTTGCAGTGGTGTCTTTCGATTGGTTGAGATTCCTGCTCAGTTCTAATTTGGTTGTGTTGTGGTCCTGCGTGACCAATCCAGCACACAGTTATTTTAACTATATACAAAACAATTCAAATACCTAAACTGCATACTAAGAAATGGCTTATGTAGTCATTTCTGTAGCTATAGGAAAAATTTCTACTATTTCTGAGTGCCTTATCTATGTACATGTATCCGTTCTACAGCAGAAGCAGCCTGGGCATCTCTAGGACACTCCAGCCAGGCTGCTAAACAACACATCTGAGCATACGAATTGTCGCCTGAGGAGAATCTCCTGAAATTCCCATCTGGAGAGTTCCTGGCGCAATCAGTCAAACACTTTGCTGTGGAGGAGCTATGTCAAGCACCCATTTCAAACCAATCCACTGTCTCAAACCAGTCTGTTGCTTCACTGAGTCAAATGTGGGGTTCTTGACTACTGAGGGAATTAATGTCTGAAGTGTGCTCAGAGGCATAGCCCCAATACCCAGCTACACCAACATTATAACTACAGGTTTTCATACTTGTAGCTCACAACTTCAGTTCCAAAGCTCTTACCGCATTGCCCATCAAAGAGAGGCAGTCCTCTGACTTGTCCACACTAAAGGCACTAGTCATCCTTAGAGCAAGGGCCGTGGCTCATAATTTATTGTCCCAAGAATGTGCCATCCCCGGTTTCCTCCCTGGAGCATGCACGTTCTGGAGCACAATGACTCACCCCAGTAGGAGCAACAGGGCAGTTTCCATTGCACCTGCATCATGGCTTGCTTTTAGGACAGTCTTCTGCAAAGTAGTGTATCTAGATTTGAGTGCTACTGGATACCACAGAACTAAAAGACAAGACAAATCTATGGGAAATAACCTTTGTTAGTCAAATTTTTTTAAGAGAAAATTTTTCTTGAATTCTACAACATTTCAGAGCCAGCTTTCCATCTTAATGTCTCCTTCACCCATTTAGACAGAAACGAGTTGGTCTGAAATGCAGAAATTTCTGCAGGAAAGCCAGAAATAGATACACATCATGAAAAGATTCACGTAGCTTCCGTCAATAGTTCCGACAATGGGAGAAATCAAGATATTTCTCAAAAAATATTCATATGGAAAAAAAGGTGGGCTTCCTTCTCATTCTGTGTACAAACCAGTGTAGAAGCATTTTTGTTTTAATTACATCAATGCTGCAATGAAAGTGCAAAGGAAGCCAGAAAAAGAAACATAGAAATTAATGTTTTATTAAGATTTCAAGTCTATTCACTTTCATAAATAACTATTTCAAGATTTTAAAGCCAAATTGATTGATTAATGAGACAGAAGAAATAATGTAAAAACATGAGACTCTGCTATAATGAGAAGAGGGACAGTGCAGGGTGATACAGATTTTATTCATGTATATCTGAAATACAGTATTAAGATCACTGCAGAAAGCCAACCCATGCAAAGGGAATCAGAAAGCAACACATTTTCCTTTTATGCACAGAAATGCTGGTGTCTAAAATATAAGATCCCAAAATAAAAGCAATGAATCAGCATAATAAGAAATGAAGAAGTAAGTGTCACGATCCTCTCAGCATATAAAAACATTGCGAAGAGATACTCTGACAAACTGGCAATTCCAGGAGAGATGTGTCTATCTCAGTTTTGGTAACGAACATCTTAAAAATTATACACATTTGTGTAAGTTGTCAGTTGTCCATGAGAAGGGGGAGGAAGAAGACATAATTGCTTTTTTTTCGCTTTTGTTTACAATGTCATCTTTCAATAAGGCAAAAATTGCACTGAACAGATGTGGAAGACACAGACTTCACAGAATTCACAAGGAAGTTCCATGAAAAGAAAAACATGAATTTGCCTCCTTTCTGTAAAGAGCTGAATATGCCTGGATTGACATGATGGGGAGTGCATGGCATGTTGTCCTAGAGGTACAGCCCTGTAGGAAATGTATCAGAGTTTTATGCATTGAAAGACATTTTCAACATTGGTTCTGGGTCTGGTCAGGAAGGCTTGATGAGCTCAGCCTGTGTGCTCAGGATGGCTCAGTATAGGCAGCATCTACTTGCCCATGGGCACGTGCAGTTGCTCTGACTGCTGGAGCATTGCCTGGAAGAGGCAATTAGCCACAGAGCTGATTAGGCCAGCTCCCTTCTCACCAGGGACAATATTTTCACACTTTTGTGAATACCTTCAAATACACTAGCCGGCTCCATTCTGACAAAAATACACTGGTTGAGTTTAAAATTTTTGTCAGCAGAACATGCCTCACTGATCTCAGATGAGAATCGGGACTATAACGTTTAAGTAGTCATATTTGAAATTGAACTTACTTTCAGAATCCCTTGCAGGAATGAGATGTGTGAGCATTTACAAACAGCCAAGAGACAGAAAACATATTAAATTAATCATTTTGAACTCGGTAGGTGGTCTGTTTTATTTCAAATGTGTATTAAGCCTAAAACATGAAGCTTCCCACAATTAAAAAATTGTTCACATGTTGCAAATACCATCCTAACCTTTACTTCCAAGGAAATTCCAGATATTTTTTAAGCCTTAACTATGTTTTAAAGCATTCTTTTAAAGTAGTCTGCAAATACATGCTAGTAATTTCCAAGCAATTTCACTATCCCGTATAATGCAAATGGCATGACATGATAGAATTGCATGAGTGGCTAGGACTGGGGGGCTGGGGAAGATAAAATCAGGATATAACATATCAGTTAGGGACAGGAGTTTCTCAAGTCAGAGGACTATTGAAGTTGAGGTGGAGTCTGCCTCACAGATAATATGTACTTTTTCCTTCCCCAATTCCCAGCATCAAGAGCCGTAATAAAAGAACTCTTATAACTTCACAACAAAGATGGGTCTGGCACTCTGCAAGCTAGTGAGATCTCCCCAGGACACTATAACAACATCAGTCTCTGACTAATAATTTGCTGCTGTGACATCTATGCGCCTGGGAACACGTTGCTATGTTATCCTAGTTGTGAAATACGTTTTTGTTTTGTATGTGGATCAGTGTGTTCAACATAGTAACAATTCAGACTTTCAGTGCTCCATGATTTGCTATTGCCTGCTATATATTCCATCCTTATCTCATGCTAATAATTGTTGTAGATATTAAAAAAAATACATTGTTGCACCTTTCAGCAAATGATCAATGTCAAACAAATAATTTTGCTGACAAAAGGTGATATTGCTTCTATGAGGCTCTCAGATACTTGAAGGTGGAGTAAGAAGAATAAGATTAGGATCTAACAGAGATTTGATCGCTGTCATCTCAACAACAAGATGTTGACAGCTAGAATAAATAACTTCTCAGGAGCAACCTGTTAAACTGAGTTAAAAGAGGATCTGTAATGATATGGCCTGCTCTAATACCTCCTGCCAATCAGATTATATTTTATTACTCAGCTGAACTCTACAGCATGATTCGGTTTGTGCTAAACTGGAGGGGGTCACAAGATACAAACTCATATTTCCTGGGAGCATTTTGGCAGAAAATGTGGATAAGACCAAGAGCATGCTGTTGTCAGGAGAAAAGACAAAAGGCTTCACGAGAGTTATTTAGGACTAGCAGAGTGCTCATCTAAGGCCACTTTGCCATCTAAAAAATGGTCTCTGCTCTTCTGTGGCACACATCAGGAAAACCTCTGGAAGTATTATATGTACATCAGCTCATATGACCATTAAATATCCTTGACAGTAAGGTATCGGGCACCATCAGCCACTTCAAACAAGTAAAAATCCTTCCTGAAAACTATGTGCATGGAAGAACTTTAACTATCAAATTCAAAACCACCCAAATGGCCAACAAGAAACAGATAGCGCTGATCGGGAAAGGGTTATGGAGCCAGAACAGACACGGTAATGTCATAACAATACTAGTGCTAGTGTCCTGTACAAATTATACCGTATCTTGAAGTTTATCATCTACTTTTATAAACTGGTAGAGCATATACCTAGAAGGAGCTACTAGCTCTTATACAATCTTTTCATATGCAGCAGCCTCTGTTTTTAAAGATATATTTCTACATTATAGTACTGTACCTTAGATTTGTTTCTACTAGCTGGATGCAAAGACATTCTGCAAGTGTTTTCTCCAGCTTTCAAGTTGCTGTATTGTTCCTCTGTGTTCTTTTTCAGATCATCTTACAAGTATGTGGGTATCAGAACTGAATGAAGACATTCGTGATTATTACCATTGATATTAGATTCAGAAAAAAAATCAGCACTGTCCTCTTAGTCAGTGTCACCTTTTTAAGAGGAGGTATTTGCCCTTTCTGACTCTGCATCTTTCTGACTTCAGACAAAAAAAAAGGCCCACAAGAAGTTAAAGCTGGAGGAGGAGATACCTTCCTCTTTCACAGCAGCCTAGTACTCAGACACTTCTGCTGGAAGAAAAGGATTACCTTCTGGTCAATCTACTAGGTTCAAACTAAATTTTTAAGGTTTCCTTAGAAACTGTTCTCCTGACTGTAGTCTAGTCTGAAATTGTGGTCCTCTGATGTTGTGCCTCTGCATTGCAAAGAAACAGAGACTGAAAGGTGCAGAAAAGTGCTTGGACAATACAGACTGTCTCAGCATGGAGAATTGCAGCCTTACCAGGAGGTCTTACATTCTCATCTCTCCTTCATCACCTGTCTTTGTTTCACACACATAGCTGTGTATATTTTTTGCTTTAATTAAAGTACCTATCTGTCCTGACTCATTGCTGTTGCCATTCTGCTGGCATTTGTGTCAACGCCAGTGTTTTTAGCAATGATTTTGTGTGTAATCATGGGTGAAATCATTACGTAGTAAGTAAGCAATGATCCATGAGGAAGTTCTCGTAGAAGCACAACCAAGTCACCACTGCTAATAACCCATGCACAAGCAATTCAGGAGATCAACCCCTGAAAGTATTCAATACATGCACTACTACTACTACAGTGCTATTTAACTTTTATAAGTGAACATTTCTTTTTCCTGCAGTTTTGGCTCTGTGGGGCCATCTGAAATATCTGCCTGCTGAAACAGCAGAAGGAGACTTAAAATCTTAGAATAAGCTTGATGTGGAACCCACCAGTATTGTACGGAGCTGGTGGTGACTGCATTGCTGAGGTGGATTAAAGAACACAGAACTTGACCTGATTTTTGCAATTACTGTAAAGACAAACCTTTACCAAACTTGTTAGGTACTGAATCACATGCCCTTGTCAGCTAGTTCCTTTCAGTTGCATTTTATAGCTTTCTTTCCCTCATCTTAACCCATTCATGTCAGAGTTAATGTATTATGCTCTCAGCAAAGTGCATCATGTGTTTGAAGCAAAGTTACTAAACAAATGAAAAACACTTTTTGTGCTATCTTTCTTACTGTTTTGCTGAGGGTTGAAGAAAAGGAAGATGAGAGATATGGAAAAAAACTTCTCCAGTGTCTTTTGTTTCTCTCAGATCACAAAATGAGAGGGTAGGCTGGGGAATGGATGAAGGATTTAAATGTTGAGAGGTAAGTACAGAAAGGATTTTCTCCTATAAACCTGCATGCAATACCTTTGAAATCTTTTGGCTTGCTTTAGCTTTTGAAAAGAGCTGATTCGTAGTTTTGCTTATCCCATATTAACAGGCATGATGGCATTAACTTGGGGAAGAAAGACTGAGAATCTTCCTCTGTCTCAGGCAAGTCATTAAGATTCACAGTCAATCTTTGCAGGAGAGGAAAACAACTGTGAACAGCAGTGCTGAGTTTGCCAAAGGAATCTGGGCTGTGGTGGTGGCCTGGGGGCAGCACGTTCGGGGCGGAGGCGCTTGTCTGTCACCAGCCAGCATCCAGAGGGACTCCCGGGGAGCAAATTTGGGACCAGGAGATGGAAACTAAAAAAATGTTTGTTTAGGGAGACCATGCCAGAATAAAGCAATCAGCCCTCACTCTTCTGCTCCAGGGTTCTCTACAGAGCTGCCTAAAACTATTTTCTGTGATGCCCCGCAGCTTTCCAATGCTCCCAGTCCACCAGGACTCAGACTGCAGCAGCTGCTCATAAACATGTGAAACCAAGAGGAAAGGACAAGTAACTTCCAAGGACTTAATAGTGAATTTCAAAAGGTTTGCACCTGTCCCATGAAAAGTAGGAAGAATACCCCCTTTCTGAGAATGATTTCACAGAGTCACAATATCACAGAATGTTAGGGGTTGGAAAGGGCCTCCAAAGATCATCTAGCCCAATAGCCCTGACAAAGCAGGGTCAAGTGCTCCTTGCAGAACTGAAAGGTAATACAAAGCTGGGATTAGTCTGGGAAAGCCAGAGCAGTTTAAACTTTAGTGACCTTACACAGGTAATCTAGACTTTACCATAGTCTGGGTATTGTAAAAAGTTTTTTTCTTTAAATTTAGAGTAAAATCCTCTAACCTATTCCTGTGAATAGCCAAACTCCTGCTATTTTTTTCTGGAGTTAAGATTTTATCCTTCATTGCATTCTCATTATATTTCAATAAATAATTAAATTAATGCACATTTATTGAGAAATTAAAACTTTCTGCCTATGACTGAGACCCTTGTGTACATGAAACTCAAGTATATGTGGTATTAAAAAAGCCTCCCTTCCTGTGATCATAGACGTGCTCTTTTGTCAGCCCTTATCCTTTAAACTGGGATAATTTCTGCACTCATTTTATAGAGTATCGGCTGAGGAAACTTTGCCAAGGTCAAAGAAAATGTATATGACACAGGAATTGTATAAAATCCCTCCAGACCCAAGTTACTGCTCTGGTTGTCCTTCCTTTCCATTACCGTATAAATCTAAACTGGGAGACACAGCTGCTCCCTAGCTTGTGTATCTGCATGTACCCTCTACCCGTACCTGGGCAGTACAGTACGGTTAGTAGGAAACTCCTATGAGCAAGAAAAGAGGGAGTCACACCAAACTCCAGCAGCCTCTCCGCTCTGGATGCCAGAGGACTGGATGTGCAGGGCACAACACAGAGCACACGTGCACAGCTGTGGAGACTCAGCACTGTGTATTAGAGATGTCAGGCTGTTACAGTTAATTGCTAATCTGCAAGTCACAGATGGTCTGTACTTGAAGTAAGTATCTTAAGCACCAAAGGTGCAAATTCCATGGCTACCTAGTAGCCTAAAGAGAGGAATAGTGACCTGATGAATTTTTTTTCATCATTTTATATGGAATGGCCTTGGGCTCTTTATGAGAACTCTCAGGATTATTGTTCTCATCTTGTTTGCTGTTAGAAATGAAAATGCTTGATTAATTCCGAAAGTGAATGTTGATCCATACGCAAACAGGAGAGAAGGATTGCAAGTGTCCTCCTTAATTATAAAGTCTTTCTTGCTGTTGTCTCAGTCAGTTATATCATGTAATCGTTTTCATAAAATCATCTTATTTCATCTTGAAATGACTTAGAGGGGTTTTTTTGTTCCTGCTGTTTCTGCAGGAAGGCAATTCAAGAACATAATTTTTCTGATGGCAGGAGACTCCACTGGTGTCCAACTTAAGTTACCCGCAGCCCAATATTCTTTATATACTAATGATGTCTGTTATCTTATACACCTATTTTTTTCCTGATTTCTTCCTCCCGGGTTGCATCCATAGAAAGTGGTCACATTCCATCTCAGCCTGCATACTGCAAGACTTTGCAAATCAAATGCTTCAGGTCGCAGACTTTTACTCCTTAGCTGTGTCCTCAGTAGCCTTTCTCAACATCTGCTGTGTGTTCAGTCACTGCTTCCACGCAGAGGTCTCCAGCAGCCACCGTAGCCTTCCAGTGCCTGGATGGATATTGACGACTCCCTGATTCTCCTGAATACATTTTAAGCCATTCGTACCTTTGCCCTGCATGTCCCTTGCTGCAGCGACTTCTACGGAAGTCATGATCATTTGCAATACCCACACCTTTCTCTTCCTCAATGATTTCCAAATCCATTACATTTTTCAAATTTTTCAGAACATAACTTCTAAAAAGAAATCCCAACATTGTTTTAGCTTCTAAGTGCATGATTTTGCTGTTTATATGATTAATTTCATGACAGTTCTTAAAGTCCAGTCTTTAAGGTCATCATGACCCTCCCCGCTCTGACAATTCTCTTTAATTTCATGCCCTCAGAGAATGTCATCAACATATTCTTCCTTTTCATATCGGGGTCATTAAGAAAATATTAAGCAAGATCCATGCTGCAGATCGTCCTAAAGATCCCTCAAGTATCACGCTTCTCCTTCAAGATTAACTTTAGTCATCTCCTATTTGATTTATTTCTGACATTTCTTAAAGTTCCTGCTGTAACCAGCACTGTTCTGTGCAATTGCTTCTGTGGTCCTTTCCTGAAGATCAGATAGATTAGATTCCTGCATGTCGTCTGCATGGAAAAATAAATTATTGAGAGGAGATACTGGGTTATTACAACAGTACCTTCTTTTTGGATATCGGAAAAAATTGGGAATCTTATGCTGAATTTTATATTGTTTTTTTCCTACGGGACTGGAACCAGCAGTGCTCTGGATGGTGCATTTGCACATCAGAATGAGAGCCCTTCTAGTGACTTCACCATATGTGTAACAGCAGCCAGTGCACAGAGCCCCTCAATTTCTGTCTCCTGGACTCATAAATCCCCATTTGTTTAACTTGGAGTCTTTGATAACACCATTTGCACACTTTGTTCTTGAAACCTCCAGATGTCCAGTGTTCTGGGATAATCATGAACTGTATCATACTTGCTGGGATAGCTTTTATCCCGCCCCCACTTTCCTAAAAATAGATACCGTATTTGCTGGTCTCCAGTCCTCTGATATAAACCCTGATTTTACGAGCTTGTCAAAAGTCTTCTTCTACAATTTATTTTTTAAAAATGTTGGAAAGGCTTTTAATATATCTTTATTGAAAATTGAGGACATATATTCATCAGTCTATCTACCCAGTCTATCTTCAATCATTCTTTCCTAATCTCAGTGCATTGCAGCCAGCTCCTATTATTTTTCAATTATATGAATACTTTAGGTTTTTTTTCCCCATTTTCTTTGGTAGGTCTAACTCAGTTTCATTTTTTTTTGGAGAGTCTTGTTCTATTTCAATGTTTTCCAACAGCTTACTTTTCTTTATTGATCATTTCTATCTTCCTTTGCTTATAGACTTATTGCTTAACCGTCTTATTTCTCTCTAGATCTGCGGTTAATTGTTCTTTCCAAGCTTTTTACCTCTAGGCTGGTATACATTTTGGACATTTTTGTCTCTGAGACACAGAGAAATCTGAACCACTGCTTACATGCCAGTTCTGACCCTTTTCAGTTATTATGACCAGTTCTCGCAGTTAAAATAATCTTTTTTTAAACAGAGAATCTTAAATACAGATCTTTTTGATTATTGATACCATTAAACTTGGATGATGGACATTAGCTATCCCGTTAAATTATGTTTGTTTGGGATGTAATATTAATTGGCTGCAAACTCCCCTTGGAAAGAAAAGCAAGGCCAATGCAGCACCTTGACTCACCTCTGTCACTGTCTACACCTGAACTCCCCTGTACAAGAAGAGGCAGCAAACTGGTTGGGCAATGGGGGATGTTTTTACAGCAGACATTCTGCATTTGTTAACAGTTTTCTTCTTAGCACACCCTGTAGGAGCAAAGGTAAATCACAGTACCAGTTTTAGGGAAATGAGGCATTTAGAGGATGAGCAACTTGCTTCAGGGAAGGAATTCTGTCCGTCCTGATGTTAGACATAGCCCAGACCTCCTGATGCAAAAGACCTGACAGAACCAGCCTCATCACCATGCCTAGGACTTCAAATAAATGCATCCCTGAGAATAACAAGTTGAAGCTAATGTTAGACATGGATCACAAGCTTAGAGTCAAGGATGATCAAGCTTTAGAAAATGTGATGTATGAGGCAAGAACAAATGAACAAAGATTGTCTAACCCAGACAACAAGGGAATAAATGATAACAGTCCTCAGCACAACTGCAGTGAGGAATGGAGAAATATACACAGGAGTAAATAGGAAAAGAAATTATAGACTTAAATTGCTGCAAGTTTTCTCACGTGTTAAAATACGTCTCATATGTGTGTACATAAAAATGGATGAGAATAAATTGGCAACAAAATCTTCAACACCTCCACTATTCTCTAAGAACAGATTAAATAGATTAAACTAGCGTTTCTCAGGAAGTGCATGGCTATTGCTGATTTTGCCTTGAGGATGACGAACAGACCATATGAGCGCTGGGGAACCTTCCTGCCGTATGACCCTGTGGCAAAGACTAAGAGGTCTGGGGAAGGTCTGTCTTTTCTTACCTTTGCACATCTGAAGACTATCCATGAATAAAGTATCCACGTTACTGAAATAAATCCAGCTTTAACAAATGTAACTGTTTAGGTCTTAAACTTGACATCTGCTTTGATGAGAAAACATAGTCTAGCGAAGTACAAAATAAAGTTGCAGGAACAAGTCCTTTTTGTGCATAGCAGCACAAATAATTCTTTTCTGTGGTACCAGCTGGACCTTGTTTTCTTTCCTAAAACCTATGGGGTTTGCTATCTTTATTTTGGCATACTACCATTTTGATATTGCTACTTGCTTCCACCTCTCTCAGTATTATTCAGATGAAGGATTGGACTTTTTTTTCTGAAAAATACCCTGTCACTGACCCTATTCTTCCTTTCTCAATTCGTTTTCCGGGTAATTTTAGCTGGCCTTCCTAAAATGGCCTTCATTACTATTAATCTATGTCTTCTACAATATCTAATTACATACGACTATCATACACGAGTTTGTGTGAAAGTCTTTTATATTTAAACTTTATAACCCGACTCTATAATTAGAGCCAGCAGATCATTTTTTATCTCTGTCTGCCATTAGTTTTACCCTGACCAGTTCACCAACTTGCAGCAGCCGCTGTGACTGCTCCCTCGCCGGGCTGCAGGGATGGGTCCGGGGAGGTCCTTTCTGCATCACCATACTCTTGCAGCTCTCCTCATCCTTTCCTTCGGAGGGACAAGGAAATTGTAACTTGGTTTCCTCACAGCAAAACAAAGGGCAAAAAAAGGAGGATGGGAATTGATACTTTTCCTTGACAGGTCTCCCCACGCTGCGGTTTATTTGTGCCCTGCTCCCATTCAGAGCCTTTTCACTGTAATGTTTCACAAAAATATTCCCATTTCCATATTTACTTTTAGGGATTTAATGAGACAGTAGTTCTGGGGTGGTAAAATGTTTTAATCTAAGTGCATTTTCTATAAAATAATGGAAAATTACTTTTTGTGGAAAATGTTTACAATTTTCTTACTTTTTTGTTTCAGCTGCGAACAAGATGAAAAAATCAGTCACGGATGCACTGGTAAGCTGGGAAGAGTCCCAAAAATGACTGAATAAAATACAAGATAGAAGAACAAGAGTGAAAAGAAACTTTGAAAATTTGAGCTTATTGTAAATAAGGCATCCTTTTGACACACAGAAGACAACATTTAGTCTGGGGAAACATTAATGGTCTTACAGTACACAAAATGGATATTGAAGAGGAAAAGTAAGCAATCGTTCAACATGGCAAAGGATAAGATGGCATTTGCTTAATTTGCAAGAAATAAGATTTAGGTTTGACTTTAGGAAAAATTTGCTAATTACAACAATAGAAAATTACAGTTACAGGCTACTCAGAGAGATGGCAGGATTCCCAATGGAAAGTTGCAAGAATATATTTCCAGAATGGCCTTGATAGGTTTAGTTACACCTCTTCATGGAAAGGTAACCTGAACTACTCTGAACTGTCTTCCCCATATAGATTCAAGAAGAGAAAAGAGAACCGGAGAAAATCTGGTTTTTTTTTAAATTTTTCTGATTAAAAGCAAAAATCTTGGAGAGTTTTTTTGTGAAAAACAAATGGTCTTATATTTTCAGAACTTTTAATGGTGATTCTCTTTCAAAACCTCTAATTCTTTAATTTATTTACAAGAGGAGAAAAAAACCCAACTTTCTTAAAATTTCAGAATGAGAGACATTTTACCCAGTCTGTGAGTAGAGTTGAACTTCTCTTTCTGGGTTGTACTGCCTTGTGAGCCTGGGAATGTGCCACACATCTTGACTGATCAGTGTGACAAAGTGCTTTTCTCTTGCTTCTAAGACTTATACTGCAGGAATAAAGTCTCTAGCAAATTAGATGTAGACAGCAGCATCTCTTCCAACTTGGCATCACCTCAGCCGATTCAGAAGAGATGGTAAAATCCATCAGCATAAGGAAAAAAGCAATTAGTTGGCCACCTAAAACGAGTGGAGAGCTACCTCCTTCACAGCTGGAGGCACACGCTGCTGTTATTTTGGAGATGATGTTGGGTACCTTTGGGTGAGAGGTGAGAAAAATAAAACAAAATTAGATCGATCCATGGTTTCTTCTGCTCTCTGCAGAATAATTCCCAGGAATGGTAAGCAGCCACCCCAGAGTGTGGTTTTTCAGATGCTGCGTGTGTTGCAACTTGGCACTCGGTGAGTGTATTCTTCCTACCGGTGCCTGCTGACAGGTCTGGCCCTGCTACCATCTGGCTTGCAAAGTAATGAGACCAAATGAAATGGAGCTTGGAGAAATTAACATTCTTTCCTTAATCTATTAATAACTGAAATGTGTTGATTCTGGTGACAGCTAGATACTTTATTGTGAACCAGATTGGTTAATTAGAAGCATCGTCATGAAGGTTATATTGGATATGTACATCCCTTCAGAAACACACGTATTTTTAATAAGGAGAGTTTGGTTTTTTTTCTCACAGATTTAAACAGCTATGTGTGAAAAAGTCAACAAAATTTAAAAAAAATTTCTCCAACTCTCTGTTACTTCTTTTTTACTATGCAAAAAAATCTGTGTCTTTTGAATGTGGCTACCAGCTAAAAGCCATCAGCATACAAAAGGAGGAAGAAGACATGTGCAGACTTCTGCATCACTGTGGTCTCCACCATTTTTCAGGGTTCTGAGGGCCATCTTCCCACCCCAAATAAGGACATAGATTGTCACCTTACTTAACAAGCAAAAACATTCCCATTTACCCAACTTAACTCCGGTTCACGAGCATTT
The DNA here is from genome assembly GCF_000703405.1 of Apaloderma vittatum. Taxonomy (NCBI): domain Eukaryota; kingdom Metazoa; phylum Chordata; class Aves; order Trogoniformes; family Trogonidae; genus Apaloderma; species Apaloderma vittatum. Next base: position 5,360 of record NW_009710788.1, on the reverse strand, counting down.
CATAGTTTATCTGTGTGCTTCTGCCACTGGCAGAGGCAAGACCCAGCTGACTTGCAGGCATTTCTTAATTGTATTTAAAGCAGGTTCATATGGATTCTAATCAGTTCAGGTTAAGTCTATAGGACCTTTGGATAAATTAGAAGAAATAAAGGTTTTGCTTGATTTGATTAAATGTGTTTTAGCTGATCTAAAGCCACACTGGTGCAATTTTGAATCTAACCATCGCCTTCTGGTAACTTGTTATTCTAGGAGTAGCTTGTTCACATGTCAAGATTTTCATATTGAGGAGCTGGCTGTTAAAAATACCTTTCATTTTCCTGGCACATTTATTAACTGGTACAAGTTGATAGTTGAAAAACTGATGGTTGTTGTTTTAAATATCAGCCTTCTGATTACCACTTTTCAAACAAGTGGGGTACCATGTGTGTGGATGCAACTGAGCAGTTCCAGTGTCTCCTGCAGAGCCCTAGCGTTGCCACCTCTTACATTTTCCTGCCCACTCCATCTTTGAACAGAGCATGGCAGTGTCAGCTACCAGGGTTAATTTATTAACTGTGTAAACCAGCAGTTTTTTGCTCTTGATCCTTAAGCTCTTGCACCTATAGCAACTAAAACACCTTGTTAAGGTTTGCCTTGTTCACCATGCACAGGCTTTCAGACCACTCCCACTCATCCTCCTGATACTGGGGGGTCTTTTTTCCTGGGGAACAGCAACAAGGTATGTTTGTGTTATAGTCATGGTATCAATGGGTAGGAAAAGGTAATGGCAGTATCACCAGAATGACAGAAAAATATGAATTTCTCTTCCTCATCTTCCAAGTATCTCCATTTCATCCTTGACATGTCTCCATCTTTAGGGGGAAAACGTGGGGCCAGCACTGGCTACTGGATGCATTCAAAATTAGGCTCCTTTTTAAGTGTTTAATACCTAAATAAAAGTATTGGCCTGATTTCCAGGAAAGCTCAAATCCACTTAATTTTATCTCTGCTGTCTTGGATATTGGGGATCTCATTTAGATGTCTAAGCCCAGATTTAGTTGTTTAATAATAATTTGTGTTTAAATACATTGTCTCATTTAGATATTAGATATATTACTACTGTGATATTTAAATAATAACAACAGAATTAAAAGCCAGAGTGTTTTATTCCAAGTGGAAAAGGCTTTCAGGGATGTAGAGGTGGGTACACTACCTGGAAGAGAAAAGTGGATTTCAAGAGAGCACATATGGAAGAGGACAGCTGAATCATTCAGCAGAACAAAACTAAAGCCAAAAGAACAGAAGTTTTGCATGTATTTTATTACTGTTCAGGAGACATTGCAGCTCCATCAGTGACCTCTGAAGAGGGATATTTCTTGCCCATAGGTGGAATTCGATTTCTACATTTGAAGAGAACACCTTATTTTTGAGAAGAAGTGAGTGAGAAGCTGAGGAAATGGAACCACAGAACCCAGCAAGTGCTACTGAAAGGAAAAGCAGGGAAAAGCAACGAGTTTACAACTCTATCCTGGCTTTCTCTGTGTACTTTGGTCTCCAGGAGACGTAGTATTGCCAGAAAAATCTGTAGGAGGAATCACCCATTTCCAACTTCCCTTTTTTTTTCCTTTCTTTTCTTTTCTTCTTTTCTTTCCCCCTCTCCCCTCGCCCTGCCCTGAGCTATAATTAAAATCCTATAAAACTGCCATTTGTTTTGGAAAGTTTTGTCTGATCCTGCTTCTGGTTGTCTTTTGAACTGTGACTTACACCACTGGTATCTTGTTAGAAGATGTTCCTTGCAATTCAAAGTAGGGTTAAAACTGAGCAAATCCCACCGTAGGATCTCTGAGAATAGTTTCAGTGTGCTTACTCTCAGCTTTGCAGCAACCGTGCGATTTGTGTAACATCAGGCACGTAATACAAATCCTGCAAGTGATCCTCAAGGGAATAGTACTGCTAGCGACAGACATCTAAGTTTAGCACCAGATTTGAAGACTGGCACACAGTCAATAATAGAGTCCAAAACTGCTGGCCAGCACTCCTACAATAACAAGCACAGCTGAAGACTATCGCGCACCTGCCAGACGTTCTACAATAACATGCCTGGGAGGTGTTCCTGCAGTAGTCTTGAAAGTCAGTAAAAAAGCAGAGAAAAGAAGAGAAAAAAGGCAGCTTCCAGATATAAAATATTTTGAGGCTTCATTCAAGCTATTATAGCTGTGCTAAAACTGGCCTTGAAAATTTTAGACACGCTACTCATGGGCATGAAAAAACATTGTACCACATACTAAATTGAGTATTGTTGATGCATTCACAAATAGACCTGAAAAAACAGATAATTTAATGCAAAAAGTTTTTTAAAAAAAAACCTCTACTATAAAAAATTACATGCAGTGCCATCTGTTGGCTCTTTTGTTCTACTTCCATTGAATCTTTGCACATCCATTAAAGGCTACCGGTTCTGTCTGAGTTACGTAAATCCAGCGTGAGTAAACAGAAATGATTTATTTTGTGGATTTCCAAGTTTGGAACTTGTGAACTGCAGCATTTAGCCTTGTCACTGATTAAGCTGTTTCATAAAGCATTTCATTAATCTTACTTCATTGTATAAGTTATTAATTTTTAAGGATTTGTTTCTCTGTGTTTTCATAGTTCAGTAAAAAAATGAATAAGTTGAAGTGGAAAAGGATATGGAGCAGAAGGCCTGGGCCTTTAGGGACTGACACCAGTTATTAGACACATATCTTAAGGAATCTGAAATTCCTCCTGGCAGGTGTATCATAAACAGGGAGCTGCAACTTATGCTCTGACAGTGCTGAGCTACTTCGTTATTGTAATTAAACTTACATTAAAGAAAAACCTCCTGCTGTTCACTTCTCCTTCTGGAAAGGCTAGCAGTTTTCTTCAAACAATTATGACAGTATTTCTAACACCTCTGCATTAGTTTTCGGGATATAAAAAGTCACATGCTCCTTTACATGTCCAGACTGCAAATGTAACAGAGGAGAAAGGGAGCACAAGAACAGGGTAGAGGGAGCAGAGTTCCTCATCAGAGATGGGGATTGCTGGGAGGAACAAGGCAACAGCAGGAGTGATCTCTTCTTACAGTTCTGTTTTTGAGATAAAGTGAAAAAGCTACACAACAGTCTCGATAAAAGAAAAGAGAAAATCCAACCAAGAAAACTATGTAAGTACTACAAGGCCATTACTATCCTGGGTTGCCAAAGGTTGACACACCATTGCTATACCGTGTGTTTAATTCATGACATGGGTGATGGCAAAGTCAAAGGTGAAGCTTCCCCAGGAATTCTGGCCACTTTTGTCTCTTCCCCTGGACAATCTCAGCCTCCAGATTCAGGCTCTCTCTAGGGCCAGTTTCCTCCCTGGAGTCCAGTCTCCCACATACCTCCTGACTCTGGATCTTTTTGAGGTCTGGTTCATACCTTGCAGATAAATTGCACCATTCCCACTTAGCCACATTTTTGTTCCTTCATCTCTTCTCTTCGTCTAAGTTTTCACCTACATGGCAGGCTCCTGGTATATTCACACGTGCCTATTATGCATATTATGATTGAAATCGTCAGGGAATTTAGAAACTATATTTTAATAATACTCTTCTGATCCTATGGCAAGTGAATTTTCAAACTGCAATTTGGGAAGACATTTGAAACATATGAACAGAGCTTTCTGGGTTCCCCATGCTCTTGCTTGGGGCACTACAAATTTTCAGCCCCTCAAATGCATTAACTTGTGGGATAGCGCCAGCTTTTCTGCAAACAGTTATTAGCTGAATTCTCCGAAACCAAATTTATTCTCCGAACAGAAAGTCATAGGCAGAGAACAGCTTTGCAAAGTTAAAAGCAACCAAAAAGAGGGGGTAAAATGGGAATCAATACCAAATCTTAGTTACAGCTGATGTTGGGATCTTGTTTGCAATATGAACACATGCCTGGTTAGTATCTATATAGCACCCTGTACACCTGATGCTTGAAGAGGTATTCAGGCTATGTCATAAAATGCTAGCACTTCCAATTCTTCTCCAGCCAAGCTGTACTGAGTTTGGCCGAGATTCCCAGAGTGCACAGAAATATTTATAACTAGTGTTCATATTGCTAATTGAAATATTAGTAGGACATACCAGCTGCCTCATGTATCAAAATACTGACATTCATAATTATTGGTTGGCAGAGTCTTCAGAATTTTTTTATTTTTATATAAATTTGGTGCTCATGAGAGCATGCTAGTAGATTAGGGAAACAGAGATCTAAACACAAACTCCAACCCCGTGCTCTACTCCTGCCTTTCTAAGAGCTTTAACTGCAGAGTCAAAGCCTGGGCTTGTTCCCTAGAAAGAAAAGGACTTGCATCATATTTCACTTTTTCCAAACTCTCTTTCCCAACTATGCAGGAAGAGCACACAAGATATTTGGAAAGGTTTATGCTACCCATATGTCTAGGTGTGCAGTTACACTAGCAAGAAGAATGAGATAAATGGAAAAAGAAAATCTTGGGAAGCCTTGAAAGATGTTGCTTTAAGGACGCTTAACTCAGTCCCTTTAGGGTGAGGATGTGTTTTATTCTACACATTGCCAATTTGAAGTCGCACACTATTTGCTTAATTGCATATTCTAATGATTAAGGAGCGCTACTGCTAGTGTTATGATTGCAAGCAAACAACGTAGGGTCTCAAAGCTTTTAGAATGACTTGAAATGTTATTACATGTATAACACTACATGTATATTAAATAAGAAAATAATGGCCATTTTAGACATTTTACAGAACATAGGAACAGCAGGAGCAATTTCATTAGTCTCTTCATGCGGCTTGATAACAAGTATAATACTCCTTCTTGGAAAGATCCACTATATAATTGTTATCAATCTTGTAGCAGCAATTTTGCATAACTAGGAGGATCCATCACAGTTTGGATGTCACTGTCCTGAGCATTGTGGAAACGGAAGGAAAACATGGACCCACAGCAAACAGAAATTACAACCTTAGTCCAGGACAAAAGTCAGTAGGTGGCAAAGTAAAGGAGAAATACCATTTTCCTTAGAGTGCATATTAGAAACTGAATTGTCCATTGCCATGGCTACCATGCTGTGATTTCAGAATTGATCTTACCTTGGCAGTTTGTTAACTTTTCATTTTATCAGTAGAGACATTTATGCTATGTACTCATCATAGTGGTGCCCAAGAGAACTGAAGGCTCATCACAGCCTCAGTAGACATCCGTTGGATATACACATGGAGGAGCACTATGCAATCAAAAAGCAAAGATTTTATTCTCAACGTCCTAGTAGTATAACTTAAATGATGATGGACTCTCACTCAAGTGTGACATTAGAGGGGTGTCTAGGTTTAGAAGACAGGGGAAAGCCTC
>NW_009710787.1:0-30625 GCF_000703405.1 Apaloderma vittatum | reverse complement strand
CCCTGCCCCATGGGGTTTCCCCGAGCAATTGCTTATAAAGGCCAAAGTTGGCCCTGCTGAATTCCAGGGTTGCAATCCTGCTTGGTATCCTGTTCCTACCACACGAGTTCCTGAATTCCACCATCCCATGGTTGCTGCAGCCAAGGCTGCCCCTCAACCTTCACTGCTTCAGCCAGATCCTCCTTATTAGTGAGCACAAGATCCAGCAGATCTCCTCTCCTGGTCAGCTCATCCACCATTTGCATGAAGAAATTATCATCAATACACTGGAGGAACCTCCTGGACTGAGGATGTCTGGCTGTGTAGGTCCTCCAGTAAATATCTGGGTAGTTGTAATCCCCCATGAGAACCAGGGCCTGTGATTGAGAGGCTGCTGTCAGCTGCCTGTAGAAGGCCTCATGAACTCTCTCCTCCTAATCAGGCAGCCTGTAATAGACACCCACCACAGTATCACCCATGCTAGCCTGCCCCTTAATTGTCAGCCACAAACTCTCAACTTGCTTCTCATCCGCCCCTGGACAGAACTCAATACATTGCAGTTGTTCTCTCACGTAAAGAGCAACTCCACCACCTCGTCTTGTTGGGCTGTCTTTCCTGCTAAGGACATAGCCATCAAGGACCACATTCCAGTCATGTGAGCTGCCCCACCACATCTCTGTAATTGCCACCAGATCATAACCCCTTGACCTCACACAGATTCCTAACTCCTCCTGTTTATTGCCCATGCTGTGTGTGTTTGTGTAGAGGCACTTCAGCTGGGCTGTCAGCCACGTCACCTTCTTGGTGGAACACCCCTTAATTCTCTCAAGGTGTTCAGCTGATATTTCCCTGTTGGCTCCTTCTGCCTCAGGAACCCCTGGCTCCTCTCTGTAAGAGATCACCACAGATTGCCTCTGTAAGGTCACCATAGAGTAACTGGTTGAAGACCTTAGTAGTAGCCTGTCCCTCTAACCCTGGTGTGTCATCCCACAGCTTGTCACAGACAAGCCTGATATTGTTATCCCCCTCCCCCTTCACAACTAGTTTGATCAGTCCTGAAATCTCTTGGGCAAAGACCTTCTTCCCTCTTTGGGAAAGGTGACTCCCATTTGAGGCTAGCAAGCCTGGTGCTGTGTAAGCCATCCCATTGCCAAAGAACCCGAAGGAACACCCCCCGCCACAGAGCCACATATTAATAGACTGGATTCGCCTTAATCTCCCAATGTCACTGTCCATGACTGGAACGAGAGATGAAAATATAACCTGTGTCCCAGATTCCCTCACGGGCCTGCCCTGAATTCCCTTTTAATGGCTCTCGGACTACAAGTTGCAGTTTCATCTCCACCTACATGGAAGACCACTAATATTCTGAGGGCCTTACCAAACTAGGAAGTTTCCTAGTGATGTCCCTAACCCACACTCCAGCATACTTCCCTATACTGAGGTCTACCTGGCATATTGGACCCTCAGTTCCTCTCAGAAGGGAGTCACTTACTACTAAAACCCTTCTTTTTTTCCTTATGGTTGTGGTTGTGATATGGGTGGGGGGCTTAACTGACTGGTGAGTCACCTCTGGTGCAGACTGCCCGTCGTCCACATCCTCATTTGGCTGGCCTTCCTCAGCCAGAGCCTCGTACCTGTTGTACAGAGGCACCTGGGGGGGGCAAGGTGTGCAAGGAGGGAACCCCAAGAACGAATTTGCCTCCATTCATTCTTTTCATTTTTAGTAATTAGGTTTTTGCCTTTATCCTGACAGGGGAGGGATAGCAGGGCCCCTTGATCCTGGGCACTTTCCAGTGGGTACTCCCATTCCTACTTCAAAGAAGGCAGATTCTGGCTCCACTAATCTGTCTCTTGTTCCACTTCCCTCATGCTCCTTAGCTGTTCAGCTTCTTCTCTCAGCTCTACCACCATGCTGTGCAGGTAGTCCACCTGTTTGCATCGCACAGAGCAGTTCTCATAACCACTAGGTGCTGCCTGCAACAGATCCTGGCACTCCCTGCAGCCTGTGACCTGGACAGCTGTATGTTTCTGTGGAAGCTCCGTCTGGCTTCCTACATCCATTCGGGTGAGTTTTTTGGCCACAGCCTCCTGCCTAGTAGAGACCATAGCTGAGCTTCTACTAATAGGGCGATGACCACCTGTGAGACCTGTCAACTGACAGAGCTTCAGCTCTTGCCCATGTTCTCTACCCTGCTACACCACATGCAGGCTTAAGCACATTTTGTTTCTCTTTCAAAAGCCAGATGAATGGAGAGGCCCATCAGTCTTACAGACCTGTGGCTTCGGATGGAGCCAGAGTAGGAGAAAAGGGGTGCTGAGCAGAAACTCCTGGTGCAATTCACTGGGAATTATGCTCAGGTCTGAGGTCCTGGCCTGAAAGGGTCTCTGCAACCACTTTGTATAAACTGCAGTGACAAAAGTGTCAGACCCACTGCTCAGGCATGACACGAGTATTTGTGGGTCTGTGTTGCCAGCACAGGAGCTACAACTGAACCAGCAAGGCCAGAGCCTCAGGAAGGCTTAAAACAGCTCTGCTATTGAAATGGATCACCAGAAGTACCCTAAGAAAAGATGTTCAGTAGATAAGAATCTTTCCCAATTGAAATCAAAATCCAATTGCCCACCGAAACAACTTTTACACCCAAGATGTGTCTTGCTGCTTTACCACCAGCCTCACCCTGTATCGCCTCTCCAGCAGCCCTACTGGCATCCTTTACTTCAGATAGAACAGGCTCTACTAGAGCTAGCCTGCTAACTTAAAAAGAGTAAAACTGAAGTTGCAACAGCTTTGTTGCAATGAGAGACTGGAAAAGACAATCTTTTTACTGTGCCACAAGTGCTAATAGTCCATTTTGTAAAAAAGGGTATATTGCTCTGTGGATCAATAAGCTCTGTGGCTTTCTAGTCATTACCAGAACTCAGCTCCTCAGCAAAACAGCAGTGATCTATACACACATCCTCCATACTGGCACAAAAACTAGGCCAGGGAGTCTTTTGTCCCCCTTTCTCACTCTGCAGTTCCCAGAAGCCACACAAGCAAAGCATGCAGACACATAATTCCTCATTCAAACAGCTTTACACCTTTCACCTGAACCAAGGCAGGCCTAAATTACCCCTCTGAGAGGGAAGGTATCAAGCCTACAATTTTCCTACCACACAGCCCAGTTTGTTGACCTTCTCGGATTAGCTCCTCCACAGTTCATCCAAACAATATGGGAGAGCAATTTTAGCCAGACGAAAGCTTCTTGTTCACAGCCGCCTGCCACTCACAGTCAGGTTGAGATGGAGGAACACAGTGGGGATCGTCCTGGGACATACTGCCTTGCCATTCCCTTTGTCTGTCCAGCTACCACATCTTCTGCTGCACACTCAGTGTGAGCAATGTTATGGAGAAAAATGCTTCAGCTGACACAACTGTGATTTCCTTTCCTCCCTTACCTGTTGTCAGAGGTGAGGGTTTGTTATCTGGATGTTCAGTTTCTGCTGGTCACTGTTTAAACTTACGTGAGAAGGAGTCACCATGCAATAGAAGACCAGGTGTTGTTTATACTCATAATGTTAATATATCAATCTTGAAAGAACGCAAGTTCAAGGACAAACTCTAGCAGAGCGTTTATAACAACTTAAGCAGGCACCACTTTTCTGCATCTGACGTTCAGGGAAGCAGTTCCTAATATCACACCAGCTTTCCAGAGGCAAGTCAGCTCCTGCCACTCTTGACTTGTCATTGCAGGAGGTGGTAATAAATCACTGCAAGTAGATTGAAAAGTAAGAGCTGACAGAGGAAAAGGCAGGGAACATGGTAGGAAGGGACACCATGTTTTCACTCATGGGAGCTGTATGGCTGTAAATCTTCCAGGTCACTGAATTAAGAGGTGTCTGTCACCCTCTCCATGGGAGTTTACTCAATAAGGTCCTGCAGCCTTTGCTGTTGTGGATTATCTCCCATCACTTCCTGGAAGACAGAATCAGGCCCACAGGCTGCACCTGTCAGTGCTCAAGCTTCATTACACAGAATAGGATCCAAACAGGCATCTCAGTTAATCACACTCATGTATTAGTAAGTAATTCATTAATTTAATAAATTGCTCCAGGCCATAGCATAATCAGTCATGTCAGAGATTATAACAAAAATCACAAACCGAAGTGTTAAACATGGGCCCATCCTTGCTGATTCATCATCTGCAGTAATCATTCATTGCAGAACAGGTATACTTTATATAGTTTAAGACAGGTAGCATGGAAAATCAATCATCTTAATTGTGCAGATTTCTTCTATCAGATCTGCTGATTGAGCAATATATGAGCTAAGCTGCAGAAAATTCAGAAACAGGCCACCTCAGAAAAAAATAAACATTTTTGCAATCTGCTCACTTACAGCCAGTAAACTCTCTGCTTGATAAATGGGGACTTACCCATATAGAAACACATAATTCCTCATCCACTAACCCTTGGGCACGGGGCTGAGAAGGTGCTGTAAAGACCAAGAGAAGCCACAGCTACATCTGGAACTCTGAGAGCACACACCGAGCAAACTCCTACTGCTATGCCAACAGGCTGTTCCACGTATTTCCATTACCCTAGTTTCTATTGTTTGTTCCCAGACAGATCACTGTACTACAAAGGAATCTCCAGTCAATAGGTTTCACTCATTTGGCCCTATCCACCTAGCAATGATTTTATGACAATGAAAAAGCTCTACATCACAGAACGCAAAGACCTGAGCTGGAAGGGACCTCAGCCCCAATGTCCAGTTAACCACACTTAGCTCATTGTTAGCAGGTACACATATAATTTCTTCTTACAGATCTCCAATAATATCATCCTCAGGCAATGTATCCAAGTCTTTCACTTTGTCTATGTTTAGAAATATTTTCTTACCATCTTCTTACAAGGTAAGCTCATTACTTGTCATATCTACCACACATTTGGAAAAAAGATTGCTCTCTTGCTTTCTGCAGTAGCCTTTTGTGCCTCTGAAGTTTGCCATCCTCTTGCCCACACAGTTTCTCATCTATACTCATGATTCAAACTGATATTTTTGGGTGCATTTCCCTTACCTATGCAGGAAAAAATTACAGACTCAGATAGAACAAGACTGCCTGTAAATTATACACTTGTGTCAGTAAGTTGGTTAAGATGGGCAAAACTAAGTTAAAGCTAGAGGCGAGATAGAGAGAGAGCTTTAAAACAAATGCCCTAAATACAATAGAAGAAAAGAACTCATTCCTATTGACAGACCACTTCTACTTTTTTCAAGTCCAGAAGAGAGAGAGCAAACTACAATGCAAGGAACTTATTTTAGTTGATTTCTCCTCTTTCTGCAAATTAATTGTCGTAAGTTTTATAGCATAGATACAGGCTGGAAGAAGTTACATGTGTGAGCAGAAATTTAAAGAGCTTGCTGAAAAATGAAAAATTCAGCTGTTCATACAAAATAGGGGCCCATTTTCACCACAAAAAGTTTTGCCACTTTTTGACAGATTGTAGTTAACTGAATAAGCTTTTGGTGTTGTCGTTCCTGCTTGCAGAGAGCATTTAGAGGTCAAGTTGTTTAGCTGCATAGATTTGTGTTACTGTTTCACTCTGCTCAATTTTAAGAAGACCTGTCATCTAGTAAGGACACTGCAAGACACACTATTGGACATCTAGTCTATTCAGATCATAGAATTATCACAGAATCATAGAATCATAGAATGGTTTGGGTCGGAAGGGACCATGAAAGATCATCTAGTCCAATCCTCCTGCAGAAAGTAGGGACATGTTTAACTGAATCAGGTTTCTCAGAGCCCTGTACAACCCATCCTTGAACGTTTCCAGGGACGGGGCTCCTACTACCTCTCCGGGAAACCTGTTTCAGTGTTTTACCATCCTTACAGTAAAAAACTTCTTCCTAATCTCTAATATAAATCTATCCTCTTTTAGTTTAAAACCATTACTTCTTGTTCTGTCACAACAGATCCTACTAAAAAGATTTTCCCCCTCTTTCTCACAAACCCCCTTTAAGTATTGAAAGGCCACAATAAGGTCTCCCCTCAAGCCTTCTCTTCTCCAGACTGAACAACCCCAACTCTCAGCCTTCCTTCACAGGGCAGGTGTTCCATCCCACTTATCATTTTTGTAACCCTCATCTGGACCCACTCCAATAGGTCCATGTCTTCCTTGTGCTGAGGACTCCAGAGGGGAACACACAACTGCAGGTTGGGTCTCACCAGAGCAGAGTAGAGAGGCAGAATCTGCTCCCTTGACCTGCTGGCCAATGGGACTCAGACATTACACAGGCTCCATTCAGAGCTTAAATTCATCACAGTAGTTTGCATAATCTGACCATAACTAAATGTGCAGTTCTTTACATATCCAAAGCTATTACATTTACAGATTACATAGTTACACCTCTGAGTGCAAGGTCCCTGGTGAGCTAGGTCCTGCACGGTTAGGATTAATGTTTAATTGGCTAGTTTACAGCCATAACAACAGGCTTTGCCCTCAGAAGTGTGCCCTTGTGCTCTGTCTGTTCATACATCAATTCCAGATTTTTCTGGCCCTTCGTTACAAGAGATGCTTTCAGCTGTGAGAAGCAACATAGTCCCAGTCCTGGGAAGGGCAGCATACCCCCCATCAGCAGCACAGACATCTCAACTGCTGCTGAAAGCATTCAGCAACTGGGTAGAGTTAGCTCTCTGCAAGGGTGAGTCCTTCTCAAAAAGGAAAATGTTGCAGGGATCGCTATTTTTACATGTTAGGCTGTGGATGAGCTCAGTAGATATTAAATCTTTCCCAGGCCCTGCTGTATCACCATTTTCTTCAAACTGAGAGCCAGTACGCTAAAGCTAAAATTCATCACATGAAGCTGTCTACATGTCTAGTCTAAACTCGGCGGGTTGTGTCCCTGTGTAGTCAACAGAGATAGATGGGCACACTTCAGAGGGCATTTTATCTGGAAACAGCTGACAGAAATACATGAAACAGCTCCCAAAATGCCAGTTTTAGATTACACATCTAGCCTTGCAATGGTTTAGATTTAGCAATAAAAATTATGGGGAAAAAAAATTTTAAAAATCATTATTTTCCAAGGAAAGACCTGTTTTTATTTGATGTTTGACACTTGGTGCTCTGAGCAGGGGTTAAAGTAGCTGAGCAGTACCATGCACCACACAGGTTAGGTTGATTCTAATGTCAGGGATGTAAGGCAGTCACATACTGATGCAGCCCACGAGATGCCACTGTTCGGACCACAGATATATCCAGATCATTTTTTGGTTATGGTACACTGTTTCACTGTAGGGATGAAGGTGCATTTCAGAGGGGTTTTGCCAACAGAACCATGACTCAGAACATTTTCTTCACTCTTGAAAAACTAAGCTATTACAGGCTATCTCCTTTGGGGAACAATTCCAACTGACCTGCCACTGAGATGCAGTATGCCAAATTTCTGTTATTTTCTAACTTGCCGATCAGGTAGAAAGGAGAGGCAACTCCTACCTCTTCCACCTGTGATGAATCCATGACATGAGTTTCTCTGACACTCATGCCAGTATTGTAGGGGCAAATTTATTGCTAAACTGCTGCCTGCCTTCATATCTTCTATCACTACCAAGTGCTAGGGCTGCACCTACAGTAAAAGTGGAGATCCTCTTGCATTCTGTGTTTTTCTTGCTGCTGCACAGCCCGTGTCATCAGCCACAGAGTTCCAGACAGGCAGAACCTACTGTATTATAGAACTATTTCAGACATTCACTCTGGAGTTGGGACAGCGGAACTATCCCTTTGTGGGATCATTCTGTTGATTAGAAAACTTGTTGACACCACAGTCACTTCAGAACAACACACAAACATCCCTGTTAAACCACTGTGCTCTAGTTTCAAGCTAGAATCCCTCATCTCCACTGGTGCACTGGCACAAGAGGTTACATGAGGAGGACAGACGATGAATAGGACTTAGGAAAACCTGCCCTGGGTACAGCGAGGAAGCATGTCTGGCATATCTTTTCCAAGCCCCAGTGGTTTCTACTGGTGTGGCTACTCAGTGAGTGAGCAGTGGCTGTGGATGCAGACTGCCCTGCTGCAACAAGACCAGTAAGCAGTGGCTGCCTGCATTTCCTGTCAACATTTTCTCTCTTCTTTTTCATAATACTGCTTATTTAGCACTTTGTCCAGATGACATCTGGCTGACATCTGTACATTGAAAAAACACAGAATGAACTGCTTTTGCAAATTCCATTATCATTGAAACAGTGACAAATGAACTTGCAGGAAATTCTACTGTCACAAAAAGCCATTCTACAAAGATGCTAATGACTTCTAATAGAAACCTGTGATTTTAAAATGCAGAACTCAGAATAAGTCGTATTCACGACAAATGAGTACTCAGTATGATTATTTAAAAGAAATTGACAATATTTATAGCTATTAAGCATATTGAGACAAAATGTTCCCATAAGCGATTCTAGAGCATCCATTTTTTAATATAGATATTATATATGTATATCATAGAATCATAGAATGGCCTAAATTGGAAGGGGCCTTAGAGATCATTTAATCCAACCTCCCTGACATGGGCAGGGACGCATCCTCTCGACTAGACCAGGCAACACATGGGGACTGAGCGGGAATCGAACCTGCAACCTCGGTGTTGTCATTGCTGTCAGCACTACGCTCAACCCACTGATAACCTAGGAGTTATAAATTCAACTAGGGAAACACAGTTTGGAAGGAGCAGATAAGTTGCAAACATCAACTACAATATGGAGTCTGAAAAAAACCCTCAGAATTGTTTTCAATGTCTTAAGAATGAGCATCCCTGGATCCAAAGCTATTTGATATCAATAGGAAGGCTCCTCTAAGTAGTCTTTTGGAGGCTTAGAAACTCTTTACAGTCATCAGAATCAAAGGGAAAGTCTTGCCTTTGGACAGAAACAGCTTGGCAGAATACAAAAAACCCCATGTAATAAAAATCAAAAGTAAGATGGTCTCTTCTGAACAGCAGGAACTTCCTTTTAACTTGTGTAGCCTGAGACTGGTGAGGAGAGGTAGAGTATGTGATCAGCAACATGGTTTTGGGCTGGATGTGGATAAGCAAAAGCAAAACGCTGCACTCTCACAAGCATGGGCAGAACAGGAGGCTGTAGCCACTTCAGGCTTTCTTGGAAAAAACCCCACCACAAGCTTTTCTCATAAAAACATCAGTGGTCACTCTCCTGTCTAGTTCAGGTATGTAGAACCAGGGCACAGGAATCCTTGGCTTTGTGGGTGTGTGTTTGTCTGTCTGTATTTTAGTGTAAATACGAATATATTTTGTGGTTACTTTAAAGAGTAAAAGAAAATGTATATATTTTAAAAAATGTTTAAAAAACCCCAAATATTCAGAGTTGCATGGAATGGTGGAAATTCTCACACTTCACTAAAACTAAACTGAAGTGGTTTGCACAGCTCTCAGTAAAAGCTACAGTTGTGTCACCGAAATATTGGGTTTACAAAATAGAAAATTTCTCAACAATCCAGACAGTTTCCTCTCAAATAAGCTGCTTCTAGGTAATTAAAAGGACAGAATCAAAAAAAAAAAGTCTTTCCTAGCATAATTAGAGTTGCTCAAACTAATGGTCCAAGGAATTCCCAAATACTCAGATGCCCTCTTAACTGCAGCTGAGCAGCTATAATGGTAAAAAGCAGTTCCAGCTAACTAAAGGCTGGAGGGTAGACAAGCTGTAAGATTCATTCTTGCTGGAAAACCTGCCAAGGCCAAGCACTGAGGGTGACAGCTGCATTCACCGTCATTTCCCCATTCTGCAATAAAGTTGACAAATTAAATGACATTTAAAAGAAGAAACCTTGCTGGAATATTTGTGCAAAAATATACCACAATTTACTTCTGGAAAGGAATATCCTGCTAGGACTGAGGAAATCGTTATATCAAGGGACAAAAAGCCCAAATATATTAAAAGCAAAGGGCTGTCTTCTCTGTACACATCCCTATTCTCATTAAATATGAAGCATGAAGACTAGTTCTTCCCAGATTACAAACACATTCCTGACTTCAAGTAAAGGGCTTCCGTAGGATACCTTCTACATTAGGCATATGTTTAAGCATCTCAGCAATCCCAAGGCTGATCTTTCAAACAATTGTATCACACGAGAACACAGCAATAAAAGGGATTTGGGAAATAAATGTTCAAAGAAAGGACTCATTAGTTTCTGGATTTTGGAGGCTAAAACCAGATTGTTTCCCAGTGCAGAATGCAAAAGAGGACTAGTTTTTCAAAATGAAGCCAGCTCCTTATTGCAACACAAGCATTACCGCAGGCAGTTCTGAAACGGTGGCCACCTACACACTAAACTGGTTTGAAAATACGTCGCCTCATTTGTGCACACTTTTTGACTATTACCTATAGATGACCAGCTTTTCCTTCCATAATATTCACGTGTTCTTAGGTTTAAACTATATTCACAAACACGATCTGTGAACATCTTTCAGCTGGTACATAAGCGCTAAAAGTTGCACCTGTCCAGGTAAGCAGGTCAAACATTTCAAGGCTTGCCACTGTAGATTGGTACTCAGTAAATTTGACACAAAACACCTACTTCAGCTTATCTCAAGGTTTTCGTGCCTGGTGGCTTTGTAGGTGGGGTGGTGGGAGGAGGTGTTTTTTGGGGTGTAAGAACCAGCCTGACATACTGGCTCAAGTCCAGCAGAGAGCCACCAGGATGGGAGGCTGGGAGATCTGGGGCTGTTCAGGCTGGGAAGGGAAGACTCAGAGGGGATGTGCTCATTGTCCACAGCTGGTGGTTACAGAAAGGACAGAGTCAGGCTTTTCTCAGGGGTGCACAGTAAAAGGACAAGAGGCAAGATACAGTAAATAGACATATGGAGAACATTTCTCCATGACAGTGGTCAGGCACTGGAAGCAGTGTCCAAAAAGCTCACGGGATCTCCAACTTTGCTGATATTTAAAAATCAACCGCACAAGGCCAGGATCAACTCAGTCTAACTTTGAATTCAGTCTTTTCTGAGCAGGAGGGTGAGACCAGACAATCTCCAAAAGTGCCTTTCAGCCTATATAATTCTATGGTTGTAGGATTCTCTCTACACAAGAATTTAAATGCACATAAATTTCTGGTAGGCTTTGTCAAGGCATTTTCTGGTGATATTTGCATATGGATGTTCTCATTAGCATATACAGAAATTCCTGGGTCTTAAGAAGTATGCACGTTCTAAAACTTCTTTTTTCTATTTTAACTGTGTTTTCTATTATCAAAATGAGAAATAATAGCAGAAAAAACATTTCCTTTTATTGATGCTGAGCTGCTTTCCCTTAAAATAAGAATATCTTTTACTCCAAAACCACTAAGTCTGAATATATGTTTGTACACAACTATATCTCCAAAATCACAGAAGAGAAAAATGTAAGCAAGCATTACACTGGATGATTCAATAAAGTAATTAAAACTAAAACTTTTTGTTTCTACAGATGGATCATAATAAACCCATAATTCAGTTTCATGTATCTTGACCTAAGGGTGCATTAACTTTCTCAGAACAGTAGTACTTTTCTAAGTATCACAGGTTCAATATATCTTATTTTTCTTTTTTGCTAAACACACACAAAGAGAATGCATTAAATGTTTTGGACTTAGCCAATACATTTGGAGATATTTTTTTCTGTTTCCTACAAACACTTTATCCAAAGCAAGAAGTATTTCTCAGTGTGTCAGACAGTAAACACTATAAAGAAAGAGATTTTTGAAAGCATAAGAAAGTAAGGATACAGCAGCCCTGTCTCTGACTGATGGTCCAGGGATGCTCAGATCCTGCCTTCAACAGCAGCCAGAAGTAGGTATCTAAAATGGAGTGTAATGGGGAGACATATAAGCTACTTACCCTGGATACTCCTCCAGCCTCCACCAATTTGCAGCTCAGGGACTTTGTCAGCCCGAGGTGCTTTCCATGTAGTCAATAACCTCTGTAGAGTGGTGAGTGCTAATGGCCAGCTCAAGTCCATCATTCTTATGTATGAAAACAGGATTGTTGATTTCCAGTGTGCACCATTTAGATTAAATTCCCTTTTATCCTATTTTACTGCCCAGTCCCTCAGCTATGCAATATCTTTCTGCAATTCTGCATGATCAGCTCTCATCCTTACTACTGTGAAGAATTTAGTATCATTGGTACAAGTTTGTCAATGGGCTATATTCATCTGCTTTTACAGAGCATTATTCATAACTGAATTCATAAATTCATACGTCAAAGTGCATAAGTCTCAGCACAAAGCATTCTGGACCTCTCTCCCCGGGAGAATTGACTCTTTTTACCCTCTGTTACCTATCTTTTAAACAACTATCTACACTTACAAGGGCCTTCCCTCTTACTCTTGGCTGCGTAATTTCCTAAAGGGACTTCTGTTGGGGAAACTCAAAATAGGGAGGTGCTGACCTCTTTTCCCTGTGATCCAGCAATAGGACATGTGGAAATAGTTCAAAGCTGCACCAGGGGAGCTTCAAACTTCACATTAGGAAGCATTTCTTTACCAAGGGGATGGTCAAACCCTGGCACAGGCTTCCTAGAGAGGTGGCCGATGCCCCAAGCCTGTCAGTGTTGAAGAGCATTTGGACAACGCCCTTAATAACAGGCTTTAACTTTTGGTCAGCCCTGAAGTGGTCAGCCAGTTGGACTAGATGGTCATTGTAGGTCCCTTCCAACTGAAATATTCTATTCTATTCTATTCTATTCTACTGTCAAAGGACTTGAAAAATCATGTGGATGGTATCAACTAGGTCTGATGCAGCTACACACAAGGAAAACCATAAGAGGCACATCTTTCCACTACAAAAGACATGAGACTTTTCCTCCACAAATAATATTCATCCTTCTCTTCATGGATTCTACTCTTTACTGTTTTGACAGATCTGCTCCATACAGATGTCTGTCTCTCAACAGATTTTTCCCCAGCCCTCTTGAAAATCAACATCCCATTTATTTCCTTACAAACTGCAGAAACCAAGGAGTTCTGCAAGAGAGGCTTTATACCACAGCTAGTAGCTCAGCTGCTTTATCCCCACATTCCTCTGAGATGCTGGGGTGAATACCATCTCATCCTGGTGACTTGCTGTCGTGCATTTTGTCTCTTCATTCCAAAACGATCACCAATACTCATCTAAATTCAGCTTGCACTGAAGTCGGTGTGGGTTTACTACTGATGCCAAAAAGACTAAAGTTAGATCAATACTTTTTCTGTACAGAACTTTGCATATTTTCCTTATTTTATTCTAATCCATTTTGTCAAAATCACTTACGATGACGCAAAAGTTCAAAGTTGAGCTAGGTGCAAAGCATATTATATTCTAGAGCTGTTTGAATGTCTCACTGCTATTTGTAAAAAAAGAGGGCAGTTATGAATATGATGCCTTTAGATGAGCTACAGCACTTCTATAGGCATAAATATTTTCTAAATTAAAATAGGCTCGTTGCTACACACAGATTCCATTCTTAAACAGTGAAGTCCCAGATGCACAGCTCTGCCCTTGTCTTAAGGCACCCAGTTATCTGCATCCTATATACATTTAGGATTGTTCAATCAATGCAATATAATCAAATGTTCAAACACAGCAGAAATGCTGATGTGAGTGAAGACCAGTGAACTACAGTTCACATAGTACTGCCATCCTCTGTATTTAGAAGAAAAACACATGGGAAAAAAAAAAAAAGAACTGAAAAAACCAAAATGCTTCATCCATTGGTACAGTCTTCTCTCCCAGTGAGCACATTTAAGCTGGCACCAAGTAACTTACAGCGTCATGGTAACATGTTCATGGATGTACTTTCTTCAGCAAGAGCTCAGCTGCAGACCATGGAACAGTTACCAATAGACTAGTACAATCCTGATCTATATTCTTCCACAATGGGAAAAAAAAAAAAGGTTTCACCATTTCAAAAACTGAAAGGTTTTGTGTAGCAATATGAAAATTTAAGTAGATCCATTATATATCCCTATGGATTTAGAGAGGATGCAGTTCCTTGCCTCTGGAATTATACTTGGACTCAAAAAATGTCTCTCCCTCTAATCAGTCTTTCTGGCAACAAGGCCAGCCCTTTATCATTGCCCTAATGCTGTCAATTACTTTCAGTTAATGCCAGATCCCTCTCATTAATGTCAAGAAAACATAAGCTCCTCTTTTTCCCTGAATTCCCCATACAGAAGCAGGATTCGCCTGTACTGGAATTTGTGGCCAAATGCAGCTGGTGGGAATTGCTATGTGAGGCTGTAACCACATCAGCTGCCTAATGCTCGTGCTTCTTAAGACCTGAGTAGATGATTAAAAGAAGTTTCCTCACTGTTTGCCCCTTCACTAGCTCAAGGTAGGGATTAGCAATTGTGAACTTGCTTCCATTGTAAACTAGCAGGCATCATAATCCTATCAGCATTTGCATTTTTGCACTGGTAAGTGCCTTCACTGAGCAGTCTGTATCTACCTTAGACAATACTCCATGAAAAAAAGCATTCAGCCAGTGCAGCACATGTGCCTGTGCAAGGGCCTGCCCATGCCTCCATCCAACTGTAGCAGTCCCTGCAGATCCACCCTAGCAGCCCATCACTTCACCCAAACCCACTCCTCACCTCACACCGCCTCCGACATCTCTCCCAGCTGCAAATCCTTCCCATCAGCAAGCCTTCTTCAGGAGCAAACCTCACGCCAGATTTGTCAGAGGATTTTCGACATAAATCTGTGCCAGAGGAGCCTCCGACTTTGGGAGAGTGGGGGGTGGCATATTTATTGCTTTGGAAGGGCAAAGGGGAAATTCAGATTATTAAAGCTCGGTTTTCACCATTGATCAGGAGGGGGAAAAAATAGGACCAAGAGAAATGGCTTTACAAAGTGTTTAAGCTGCCCACCCACGGCATGTACTCAGCATGTGTATTCAGGTCAGCACACTATTTCCTATGAGTCACGTTCAGCTGTGCCTTAGCTGCACATTTTAGTCAGAGTGATCTTAGCTGAAGCCTGTGATGTGAGAAGGCTGGTGGTGTCCAAATTTGTTCTAGTATCCTTGAATTTGCTCCTTTGAGTGTTGTGACTCAGTATAATCCTACAGAATTAAACTGTTTCTGTGTACCATCCCCACTGAGCTAATGAAATAGTTAAAATCCCCATCTGTGGAACTGAATAGCAACACAATTTTTGTAGAATTAATAATACAACACCGAGGTGGGTGACACAGTTCAGATTCAGCTACACCAGCATTAACTAGCTGAGAATTTTGCTGAGGGAATAAGCCAAGGCTTCTTTCCCTAATGCAGTTCTCTTGCCTGCTTCAAGCTGCTTATTACACTTATCTCGGCTAACAGCATGACTATCATTTTTGACAATTTACAAATGTGGGCTAGCTGCCTGACTGGGGAAATGGTCACAGAGGTGCTCACAGGAGAGACTGCTCTGTTCAGAGAGGGTAGACTGCTCACCCATGATGGCTCCAATGCCACTAGCATCTCTCAACTTCCAGTGGTTCTCTGAAGGCCATTGGGTGTCACCTGTGAGCCTCCCAAGTCTCCCTCAGCAGGGTAACTAACACCTATGTTGTTATATCTTCAAAGAGAAACAGAGGTCCCAACTCCAAAACCACCCTGTGAAATCCCCATGTTGTCATATCTCTCTCTCTAACCTAGCTTATCCTGGTCCCATGAGTATCACAGGGTACAACTTGCTGAAAATGAGCTGCTTATCTGAGTTTTCTGGGTTTATAAGGCTTGTCCAGCCCTTTGAACCATGCCTAAGGACTTCAGCACTCCCTGTGTTGCAGCAGCGTGTTGCGTTAACACTCACCTGTCACAGTTAAGAGATGCCTTCGTGTCTTAGAGTTCCTAAGTACAGGCTGTAACGCAGGTCAGGGTGATGGGTGCCACAGCCCCAGGGGATCGGGAAGCTCCAAAGTTTCTTCCACAGTAAGTGGAGGAGGGGAAGAGCCAGCAACAGCAGAGCAGAGCAGAGGGGAAGACCAAGCAGTTTACAAGATGGGAGGTTTTGGTTTCCTTGTGACCAGGAACAGTTCAGGGTTGAGTCCCTTAACCAGCCTTGACTGTATACAGGGACAGGAGCAGCACAATGACACCTCACACCCAGCAGCCACTTCACGAGAGGTAGAACAGTTTACCGACTTTGTATTAAATGGGTAGGCTCATCGCTTGGGATTACAATTAACGTTGGAAGGAGATCCAAGAAGCTGTGAAAGTTTAAAGGGATGCCTGTCATGTAATATTCTCTTCAACTCAAATTATATCAGAAATCTGGAACATATGCTTAATAAGTAAGAGCAGAATTAATCCCCTAGCTGTCAGCACAACTGCTCTGAAATGGTGACTTACATCTAATTACATTTCTTTTTAAAGCCTGGTTGTGATCAGTTAGCTTCTGCCCTGGCTCACACTGAGAGGAACCACGGCTGTGACGTGAGATTACATATACAGCACTCTGAGGGTATTTACATCAACTACCTCAGCTACCTAAAACAGAAGGCTAGTCTCCTTGTATTGTTCATGGAGAGATGTAAGCTCTACCAGAGGGTAACAGAGAGTTTAATTTGGGCATGCTGGACTGCCCACTGAAGCAGCCTCTCCTCAACAGGGAGTTTGACCCCCTCACTTGTGTTAAAATAAAGCTGGATGGAGCCCGTACCTCCAAACTCACAGGCAGTAGTGCAAAAGGATAGCACTCAGATCCTCGCTTCCAGCATCCCAGCTGCCACCACTAACTGGCCAGGCCATACCACAGCAATAAGAGCTGCGTAAGGCACTTCACAGAGAGCGATTAGTCACAACCAGTTCTCGTATTAAGGTGTGTCACCTCAGCCTTACATTCATTCCTAGTGTTGTAAAGCCACATCTCGTGGCTGACTTCACCCACTCTGTTCTTTTGCACACTCATATTACCCCAGTGAAATGCATTTCTTTCCAATAAAGCCTGCTGAGGTCCACAACTCTTCCTAGTGCATGAAGCAAAGCTGGTGGGGGCAGCCTCTCCTCTCAGGTCACACCAGATTACATTAGGTATAAAGCTTGCACGGGAGAACCACTCAAGTGATTCATATTGAAAAATCTGTCTCATGACTTTTGTCAAATATCATGGTCTAGATGCAGCTGATCGGTATTCCTAATTATTTATTCAGGTTTTCTCCCATCAATCATCAACCAAATCACTCCTTTTTTCATTATTATTAAAAGATAAGATCCATCATATAGCACTAATTAGGGAGGACGATTGATTGAAAAGGCAGCAATTCACTGAAAAATCAAGATTCCCAGTTTTTGCCAGGTTAAGGCAGGCTTCTGCCACTATTTTTACATAACCCAGCCCTTAGAGACAGAAGCAACATCCTGCAGAGAACAGAAATGATTTGCTTAGGAATACATCTATAAACCTGACAAGAATCAGCACCCAGAGACTGCTCCAACTCCTGTCTGCAGTCTTTAAAGTTTTCAGCTGAACTATAGTGAAAATGAGTTTCTGCAGTGCTGGATCCTAACCAGAGAGAAAAGCGGGTACTGCGGGTTTTCAGTCAGGAACCTTCAACAAAATGCAACAACAACAAAAAAACTCCCTTGCTTTTATTTGACAAAAGAGCTTACTGGAACTGTCTGTGTGAGGAGGGTAAGAAACGTGTCATTTTTCCTGGCATTGTGAGTGTAAATGAAAGCTTCCAGTGGGTAGTTCTGCTAATATGAACTGATTTCATGTTAGAAGTAGTTTCTGTGCCATCCTGAGAATGCCAGCTAGGGAGATGCCACCCACTGCAGCTGACCCCACACCTAACCCAAGTAAGTGAAAAAAGGAGAAGCTAAGGGGCTCAGACTAGGCATGAGTACCCAGCACCTTCCCTCTCCCTCGAAAGTGAGAAAGTTGAAGTGGTAATCTGGATGTCTGGCCAGAAATTACAAAGCAGCAATATCTTTGTGGCAGATTGAAGTAACTCTGGAAGAGACATACCTGCTCCTTGGTTTGTGCCATTCCACTTTTACAATATAGGCTAGAAATGGGCCCAAGATACAAATCTTGATATCAGTTCATCCTGCCCAGTGGGTCAGGTCCTAGATGTACCACTAGCTTGAGAAGAGGAAGTTAGACAAAAGAAATACTTGGGCAGGATATGTGTTCCTTTCAATACATCTGGACTTGGAGCTGGTTGGGAGAGGGGTTGAAGCATAAACGAGTGATTTCCCTACGGTATGGCTCCTGCCAAACACAGAGGTGGCCAGCTACAGAGGTGCACCAGCTACAGGAGCATCCATCAGCCTCTTCTGTAGTGGAGGTAGACTGAAGAAGAAAGAAAAAAATATTTCTGGAAAATCAGGTGAGTTCATAAGGACATCTTGCATTATTTCATAAGGAACAAGGAGCTGAATGAGTAGCCAGCTTAGACCCATGACTCCTACCAACTGCACTGAGTCCTAACAGCACTCTGAAAAACCATTCACGGGTCTCGTCCCCTGAGTCAGTGGGTCTTCACAAAGAAACAGAAAAGCCTCGATATTTCTAGCATTTTTATTCCAGGGTTTGGCCCAGTTGCAATTGCACTTATTCAACAGCACAGCAAGGAATTCTCTCTCTCTCAGACAGAAAGCAGGTAGCTGGGATCCAGGACAGGACGAGAGATATTCTAAATACATAGGAATAAGTTAAATAGAACGACTAGCAAGTTTTGGCTGAAACCAGCAGCTAAAAGGAGCAGGTATGCTGTCCTCTGTGTGTGTCCACTTCTAAAACCAACAGAAGCCAAATTTCCAAGAGGGTTTGCATAGCACTACAACAATACCTAACTATTAATAGAAGCAATTTGTATCTGGATTGATGGGAAAATACCATGGCACAGATGATTTCATTGATCTTGGGAAACAGTGTGAAAATGAATTTCATCAGGGTCAAGAAAGAGCAGCTTTGCAAGCCTCTCCTCATTTCTCCACTTCCTAAAAGCAGGTCCCATCCATTGACCCCACCTCCTGTATGAGTCTTCTTCCCAACTCAAATCAAACCAAACCAAACCACACTTGGCTCTTGCTGGCCCAGGCCACCAGAAAGCAGAGGCACGGAGGCACAAGAATCCCAGTGTTCATACGTTCCTTACAAAGAGCTCCGAGTCTGTCCGTAGGCGGCAAGGAGACAAAGAATACTTAATTCAGTTTTCTGCCACTGGAAGAATTTTAAAACCTGCTGAGATCACAATTTGCCATCAGCTGACATTACTCCCACGGTCTTCAAGGCACTCTGGTTCAGGCCTTCAGTGATTTACAGATTCTGTGCCACTTTTCTCCAACCCTCAACATCTTTCCCCTGAGGCAGGTAGTGATCCCCAGGGCTGTTTCTTTCTCTTGCTCAAGGAATCTCAGCACGTTAGCTCCACCTCTCTGCAAGGCTCCTAAAGAAAGTTCTCTGGTACAAAACATTGGCCCCAATAACTGCAAATGAAAGACTAATTCACCAGATAAATGAGCTGGATATTATTTTATTGTAATTTAAACAATCATTTTTGAAATGTGTAAGATTATATAGAACCTGTAATCAGAGCCAAGAGATGTCACTGAATAATACATGACATGCTATAAATTAAGGAAAGAATGATTATATGTAATAAAAAGAATAAGAAAATTCTTCTTGCAGCAAGTATAGCAACCACATTATTACTGAGCAGAGAGCGATAAAAATCACCACCTTATGAATAAAGCAATGGAAAAAGGAAATGCCAAAGAGAGTGGAAAAGACCAAAGAAAGCTTGGCCAGGACTTAGTAAGCAAAGCCAGGGGCTTATAACTCTTTCACACAGAGCAGAGCAGTGATGCTCACAAATAATTCATTCAACAACCAAGGTATAAACTATTGATGAATATGTTTTGGTTTTCAAAGGGTTTTGCTTCCTACAACTTCTTGGCTGATAAAAAAAAAAAAAAAAGGCATAATGATGAGCCCAGTCCTGAACAGAAAGTGGAGTGTTAGCCAGCAAGAGAGCAGCTTCCCCTGTGCCAGTGTTATTAGCCCTGTGTAAGGGATCCTGGCACGGTGCACAAGCCACTTAGCGAGAGCAGGGTGACTCATCAGGCCTGATGCTGTCCTCCCAAACACCACGGCTCTACCAGCAAAGTTATCTCATTCTGAGCCTGCTAATAGAGGTACAAATGCCTCCACTAGGCCTCTACTATCTCTTACGGCCACAAAATAAAAGAAATTGCCTGTGTTCAACCACTTGAGATATGATAATGACTCAAGATAGGATAATCGGTCACCCAGGTATAATATCAGGCACTCTAAGAAGGTGAATGTCACAGACCAGTAGTAACAACACTCAGAAGCACCTGTCCCTAATAAGTTTGCAACCCCCCCAAAAAGCATGAGCAAGACTCACATAGAGTTGAACCACTTTTCATCCAACTTAGCAGAAAAAGATGAAAAGCATAAGATAATCCATAATGAGGACATAACAGCAACATAACTGTGACTCCTGTCCCCTAGTCTGATCCTCCTTTGCCTTGCAGAGTGAAAAACAAGGTGGTGCCCATCCTTCAGCCAGAAATGCTGCCACAAACATCAATGGCAAGGTCAGATTTGGCAGCACAAAGGGATGCTTTCCACAAACTACTCAGAGCACAAGGTAGTGGAGAATCAGATATTCAACTGCTGGGCTTGAAGTCATTCACCTGAAATCAGATAAAATTAAGCTCCTGCTAAAGACAAATGAACCATGTGCTTTCAGAGTAGATGTAAAGATAAAGATGTGTTTTCAGCTTAAGAATGCACAAACTGCAAAAATCATTCTCACATCAATTCAATTATCTTCCATCTATGTCCTGTTATGACCCTCCTATCCCATAATACGCCAGCCCTTCCCAAATATTTCAGCTCTCTTTCAAATTGCTTTCTTTCTTCGCAGCCAGCAGGAAAAAAAAAAAAATACAACTTATTAGTTTGCAGCTCCAGATGGAAGTAGGAGGCAAAAGGGCTGCAGTGCTCACTGAAGAAAAGCTAAGTCAGCAGCTTGGGCCTGGCATCAGGCTGGACTCCCGGCTACTCTGCCTGGATAGAGAAACAAGTTCTCCACATTCTAGAATACACATTGCAATAAGAAAAATACAAGAATTTTTTTTTCCAGTGCTGTGTCTTCAGGAGAGGGAGAAATGCCCTGTTAATCAGGAAAGAAATTATGTTACCACAGCTATTTGGCATGCAGGATTGATTTCTACATGAAATAATGCAGTCTTAACATCATGTCTTGTGTCATTTCATGTACAATACACACATCTCCAAACCCTTCTTCATTAGAAAATATTAGTTCTTTCAGATTCCACAGCTACCTTCCCTGTTGGCTGCACATCTGTTTATCCTTCCTCATTACCTGTTTACAATATAGCATGTCCAACAGGCTATCTGCAAAGTGCCCTGCTCTTTTGCCTCCCCAGTAATGCTGGGGTGCTCTTCCAGTAAACAGAAAAAGTGGCATTTACACCTGCACCTTGCTTCACACATTCATCACGTCTCCTGCCACATTTCCCATGGCACCTGTATGTTTGGGGTTAGTTTTCTGGCTGCTCTCACTTCCTCTGGTGTGAACCTCAAAGGAGCCACTGCGAAACCGTCCAAGTCTGTGCTGGTGCAAGGAGAGTAAAGGAGAGCCTCCAGCAGATGAAACATTGGACAGAGTTTATAGTTCAGTATTTTTTACAGAGTAGTCTAAGAATTTTTCTGACCAAAAATAATCACCTTCATTAGAAAATTTGATTCTATGAAGGTGATTTCCTATGTCCAAGAAGGAATGTCTGGCAAAAATGCAGACTTGCAACCTTAAACCTTACAGTCACAGAAATGCATGAGCTCAGGCACATACCTTGCAAATTCTGGTTCTCTCTGAGTTGACTAGAATTTTCATTTAAAAGAGAGGAAGAAAGCCTAGAAATTGTCTTTCCTGACTAGCTCTACCTACAGACCTTCTTTAAAAATCTTCCTGTTTTTTACTGGTCGGCATTGAAAGCTAAAAATGTTGAGAAAACCTTGCTGAGTAATGCATATTAATGCAGATACTAATTTATTTAAGCTTGTTTGAAAGACTCAGTGTCATATCATGCCTAAAGAGACCCATTCACCACTTCTTGAAACTTTTAATCTTTTTTAATATCCATGATCTTGATAACCCTCCCTTGGTTTTCTCCATCTCTGCTTGCTAAATAATTTGGATGTAATTCTGTGGATAAAACATGGCAAATCAAAGTAGCTACAAAGCAAGTTTAATAGGTGAATTATCTTTCTAAATACTATTCTGCACTAACCTGGTCCCCTTCAGCAGAGATTTCAAAATACTTTATAAGAGCACATTGGGTGATTGATAAATCAAGCCTAATAACACCCCAGGAGGTAGTACAGTCAGATAAATGGAAACACAGAAAGGTTAATTGTCCAAGGTCACATAGGAAGTCATTTGCAAAGCCAGCCCAAACACCTAAGGAGTCCTAACTATGGTTCGTGCAATTTGCTCTGTGAAATATGTCAAGCCTGATTTGCAATTGTCTTAATCTTTATGTAATTATTTACTGCAGTGCAAGACAAGTGTAAAATAGGAGTAAAATTGGTGCCAAATCAAAACAGCACAGGTATGAAAGAATGAACAAGGCAGAATCCCTATATTTCTTGTCCATCACGACCAACTTGCCTCAGGTTCATTAACTCTCTTGTTTACCTACCAGCTTAAATGATAAATTTAATAGTGCTCTGTTGACAAAAGGGTTGGCTAGTTATCATCTTGCTGATGGATGACTCTGCAGCAAATGAAATCATTACAGGTGTACTCTAGGTGTCATACAACTTTTTCCTTCTGGTTTTTCAGCAACAAAATGTAGGTTGAATTAGAATTCAGATTGTTTTAATGTGTTGTGGCATACCAGGTGGCTAAAACCTGGAACTTAATTTTAGCAGAATTCTTTTAAATATAGGAGTATATCATATACATATATATCTGAACTCTCATGTCTCCTTCTACATGCCTAACTCGAGAGCTGTATCAAGCCAGACGATATGAAATTCAACTCAATTTGAATGAATTATAGAAAGAGTAAGGTAATATATTACAATACCTCTTATTGAAATACAAAGTCACTAATTTAGTGAAATGCTTCTCATAACATTATCCCTCCTTGTTACCAGCTAGCTAACATTTTAGAATATGCTTCATCTCACTAGTGACTAAATATATTAAAGTACGGGAGAGATTAAGAGACAGTCACTACAACCACTATGTTTTGGATTCAACCTACATAGAATTGGACTAGAAACTTTATATTTGAAAGATTTTTCAGCAAATAGTGCAAATCCCACATAATAACATACTGGTGAGAAGGGCGATATCTTATGTTACTGTTTGGTTTTGGTTTAGGTATTCCCATTCAGATGGGACACAAAATATTTATGTTTTGAAGCAATTGGTCTTGATTTCACTGTAATGGTACATTTCCCCGCTGTGAGCTACAGGTCCATGCCCCACCTTCAGCTGGGCCATTTTCCCTGAGCCAACTCATCTCCCCTGTTACCAAATAGCCTTCGCCCACTACTAGCAAGACCTCCAAACCCTCGAATCTTCACCTAGCTCTAACCTTACATCTTCCAGACATTAAGTAAAAAAAAATAAAAAGGAAAAAAAAAGACAAATTATTCCTTTTTTAATAAAAGAGTCAAGAAGCAAGACAAAGCAGGCATTCCAAGTCACTTTTAAATTAACAGTAACCCTAGCTCATTCTGTGGAGCATGGTATTAAGAATATCTGGTTTAAAATGTAAATGGTAAAATATTAGGCTAAGTGTTTTTATGATGATCTTTTGACTAAAGTGCTTTTCATGGTACTGTCCATCCAAAGACCTCACAGCAATTTTCCAGCACTGATGCGCTGACTCCCATGACATTGACAAATACGCTGTTGTTCTGTTCAGCAGTTATGGAAGCTGAGTCACAGAAAATAAAGTCTCTCACAGGAGGCCTTACAGGAAGCCAAAGTTTTCTAGGCGTTCGTTCTGCAACTGAACAAGCAAGCAATTTCCTTCATCCTGCAGGTGTCAAGTTCAAACTCCCCAGCTGTACCTTCAGCAACGTGGATGCCATACATCACCTTCCCTGATGCCTCTGTGACACAGTTTTCTTCTGCAGACCCCACCATCACTGCTTTGCCAACACTCCAGCCTAAATATCCTATTTTTTCCTCAATAAAGGGTACCCAGCCACAATTCTAGAAAGGTCTAGATTAAGAATTGTATGTGCTCTGCTTGCAAGTCACCTTCAGCTGCAGGCCTACCACAGGACATCTGCCTGTTTGTGTCCCTACACCTGCTGCCTCTTCCCAAGCTCCTAGGGTTTTGCTCCAAATGCTTCTTTATATACAGCTCATTTTCAAAGCATTTCCCTCACCTCACTCACACAAGTTGTCTGGAGAGGGGGTGGGAGAGTAAAGACAGGGAAGAGGAAAGGCTGCAATTAAATGGCCCCTCGATATGCATTCATGCTACAGGGAGAAACGGTGTTACCCTTGCCTTCCCCACCTCCCGTTCTCTCCTCCATCGCTTCTATTTGCCTGCTTAGGATTTTTATTTCTCTCACAGAGGTTAGACAATACTTTCTCAGGGCAAGATGAGGGACGATATTTGGCAGGCATGAGCGGTGCAGGGGCTCGCAGTCCTCTCCCCAGCCCTGGGCCATGACTGCTCGCCCTGGGCCCTCTCAAGGCAGGGACTGTCACCTTTGCTTCGGCACATCAGGTGCCTTGTGCATTTGCAGAAAAATGCAAAACAAAGAGGAGGCCAGACCTTCAGCTTGGCAAAGATAGGACTGCTATGACAGAAGCTTGAAAACCTCAAATGTTGTTTTCAGTGTTTAACCTTTTAAACTGGCATCAGCATTGCACCACAATTAGTTTTTAATCTATCACTGCCTAAATGTGTGCATCTTTGTCCCAAGTATTATATTTGCTATAGAAAATGTCTTATGAATACCTGCTACTACAATATTACACAACTGAAATGCACTCCAGGATGTACCCATCTAAAATCATAAAATACCAACATGCCAAGCAATTTTATTCTTGTGTGTGTACACAAGCTAGGGAGTATATACACCTCAAGTGAGGTGATGCCGGTGTGCACAAATCACAATTAGCCAATGATCACAGTGAATAATAACCAGAGTTCACAGGACAGCACATTAATTTTGAGAAGATGAGAGTGACCAGGGTAAGAAAAAGACACTGAGATAAAAAAACACCTTTGCTTGTGCTGGCAGATGAAGAATACAATGAACTCAAAAGAAGCAACTAAGCTCACAGTTGGTTCTCGTAGGCAATGTACAGACAGTAAAATCCCATTGGAGATGTGTTTGGAGCATGCAGGGAAATAGGGAGAGAGCCTCACATTAGGTGAATCTTTCTGGGCAATGCCCTATTTTCCACCAAGGCAGAAAGAAATGTTGGGAATAAGCTGTGAAAGGCCAGGTCTTCATGCCAGAAAAACACACAACAAAAAAATGCTTATTCCCTTCTTAATGAGGAAAAAAAACCCAACACTTAAAAACAAAGCACAAACCAAGGTTCTTCCTCAAGGCTTCCTAGCAGGGTGGTAGGAGCTGCTCTTCTCCCACTCAGTTTAGCAAAACCATGCAGGAAAGGGAGGTGATAATCCCCCGGCGACATTTCACTTAACACTTCTCTGGTAGGCAATAATTCTTGTGTGCCACAGGAACCACCATAATGGAAGCAGGCTCTGTCTCAGAGAAGTGTGTTACTGTATTTGCAGAACATGAAGTCCATTACTATAAGCTTAATCCAAGTTTTGATGAAAGCAATGTAAAGCTCTTATAAGGCCTTAGTGACGTTAAGCACTTTGACTTCAGAGATGGTGTTGTTTGGCAACCTAAACACTGAGAGACTCCAAATAAAAGAAAACCTAGACCTGAACCAGGGATTGGATATGCAGAGGATTTCCATACACTGTAAGTGAGCCACGTCTTCCATCCCTTCCACTCAAAGTGGGGACAACAGCTGTGGCTTGAGTAAATAAGCAAATTGAAGCACATACACATAAACCCAAAAGTAATAGACGCTCATACTGGGGCTTTTCTAAATGAGGGCTGTACAATGAGTTTCAGTCACTAATTCATGATAGAAGGCTGTGAGAATAAAAACCGAGGAATTGTCCCCCATCACTTCCTTTTTCGGGCAACTTATTCCCTGCAACTTATCTTGCTGCAGTCTGCATACTCATTCACCTTGTAGGCACGGGTTCTCATAACCAACACCAAGTTTTCTTACAAACTGATTTCTCTTTGCAGTCAGTAACAGCACACATTTTTAAGGGCTTGCTGTGGACTAACATGTGTTTCCCCAAGAGACAGAAAAGAAGAAAGAGCAGGAAAATGCAGCTAACCAGGACTGAAAGTGTTGGAGTATGAATACGAAAACTGCACCTGTAAATGATGGCCTTTTCTATTTTTAGCTATCATTACAGTAACAACAGTAATGATGGACACCACCTTTGTAGCTCAACTCCTTACTGGCAGCTGCATCCCTCGTCCTTGTGGCTTTAGAATATTCTTTAGAAGATTCTCCCAAGCAGACAAGGAAAGCAGAGCAGCCCTGCGTGGGACTGTGCCCAGCGATTTAGCTGCAGAGCTGCCTCTCATTTTGCCGTGTTGCTGTATAGAAGCAAATCAGCCCCATCGAGAGTCAAGCTTTATTACCCTGAGTGCATGTTTGTTAACCTTGCCTCGCCACCTGGGGCCACCGCTTGGCCAGCACAAGACTGCGGGTCTTTGCACCAGGTGGCTGCACATAGGTACGCCGCATATTCTGGGCCTGTCCCTGATGCAGTGGGCTGCCTCCGTTTCCCCAGAGCAGTGGCCAGCTGCAGGGAGAGGAAGGCAGGATTGACTCTGCTCCCCATTTCTTTTCCACTACTCGCACACGCAAGCATGGGAAAGAGCATGCACCGGCTCAGCAGAAACAACATTCCGCCCTATAACTGCCGCTCACCCTAAGAGTACCCACATACACTCCTACTACAATAGTGATGCTACTTCAGGTTTGAGACTAAGCAGAGGTTTCCACCCAGTAAACACTGTTGCCATGCATTTTGCACCTACACTCCTGTTACTTCAACTGCACTTTAGACCCAAAGTGCCAACATTACTTACTACATGCGGGACTTTGGATACCTGGCGATGGACCATGCTTTGAGGCACCTTTCCTAGAGCCTGCCTCTCCAAACTGGATGCAGGAGGCGACATGCCCCTGGCAAGGCAGCAAAGGTGCTCAAGCTCTGCTCAGGGGTTGTATGAGGAGTGCTCCCATTCTCAGTCAATCCACAAGCGTAATTAAACTGGATTTATTAGGAAATTAAAAGCTCCCCCAAATTCACAAATTCTGGTATGGGTTGAGAAGAGCAGTTACTACACTACACCCAACGCTTAAACTAAGAATAATGATCCGGATCATATATACACTCACCCATACAAAGATGAGGACTCTCAACCTCAGGGAGTCACCTTGGCTGGCATCCCAGACCAAGGGGAAGGCTGTGCCCCGACTGCAGGACCTGCTGCTCCAAAGGGACTTGCTCCAACATGCCCCTGGCAGGACCCACTTTTAAAGCTCAGTCCAATCTGAGCTGTAGTCAATCAAAGTCATATTGCCCTCCCATTGACTACCAGCCAACTTCCTGGGTGTACACTTAGGCTGGTGGGCTAGACTCAAACTAGCCAGAAAGTTCTAGCAGTTTCTCTGAAATCTGCCTGGCAACTGCTGGGAGGGGAGGCATCCCAGACTACGGGGATGCGCTTGCATCAGGCTGCAATAGGTCCTGTTCTGGAGCAGATGTGGAAGTGACCGGGCAGTGTGTATGTGCTCAGAGATTAGGCTGGATGATGGCCACAGGCTCCCACTTACCTCACAAAGGGGGAGAAGAAAATAATACCCATAATCTGAAGAGAAAATTCTAAGGGAGACCACACTGAAACACTGGGCCAGAATTAAGGCTGACTTTAGTCCTTGCTCAGCTCCTGCATTACAAGCCCAGCTTTCCTGTTCTACGCAGCAAATTGGTTATTACTGAGAATGTGAAATAAAGCTGTGCATGATCTTTAACAGAAATGGCATTAGGTCATGATTCAGATAACCCAGGGCACTGGGAATTTTTAAGCCTTTTAGTTGCGCCCCATGAGCTCATTTCACCTGCTGAGAATTCCTGGAGCCCGTTGCCCTTCTGTACTGAAACAGCCATGCAGATCTGGACCCGGGCACAACATCTTCTCCACGGCACCTTATGCCTACAGGTCTGCTCACGGTCTGCCTTCCCCAGCCACCCCTGGGCTGGAGTGAGTACACCTCTGTGGTGTCTCTAATAGTCACACGCTGTCTCTATGGCAATGAGAGACGGGAAGAGCCTGAGAAAGACACTGCAGAAAGAACTCTGTCTGGCACCAGGAGGAGACAGCAGAATGTGCAGAAGCCCAGAGGGAAATGTTCCCTGCAGGCTTAAGAAAGTGATGTGGCCATAGGATGACATAAGTGACCCAGAGCAGGATAGCAATACATGCCCATTTCCTTCAAGTCAGGCTTTTCTTCCAACTAATGTTTTCTTTACTTTTTATTTGTAATTGATTAATTTTTAATTATGCAGTACTATAAAATTGCTTACTGCTGATCACCCAGCTCAATCTTCATTTGGCTCCTGTAAACCAGGAAATGCACCCTTTCCAGCTTTCTAGTGCAGAATCGCACAGTGTATTATGTACTTCGTCGTAGCGCAGGAAGGAGTGTTACGAAATAACAAGTACTGCATAATAGTACTTTCAGGTGCTCTCTATATCAGGCTTTTCCCACTCTGGAAGAACTGCAGTTAAAAGGCATCACATTAGCATAAAACCCATATTTAACCAAAAACATACCTTCTACTCTTTTTTTACAACTGATGAGTCAGAACAGGAAAGGAAAGTAAAACCTTCTAATTCACTCTTCCCTATTTATTATCTGTTTCCTTTTTAACACTTCATTTAGACAGGAATAATTAAATGGCCTTGTCAGGCTCAGCCTTTGTTTATGGCTAGCTTTCAGTTCTCAGGTACTAGAGATATCTTGCCTCAAAAAGGAACAGGAGAAGTATGTTTAAAAATTTGCATGCTTTAACTTTATGGGGATTTGACCTATTACTAGAGAAAGCACAATACAAGTCTCCAGGCTTCTGCTGTAGACTAAACTATTGATCGTGGTCAAGGCAGTATGATAGCGATTATTAGTCACATTAATTGTTACAATTCATATTCACAAATTAGTTTTAATCTTGCATGTACCTATTTGCTTTCAGAAAAACTACCAAGAACACAAAGGCCACTTTCACATTTAAATTCCTAAAATGAAGCTATCTACAAAAGCCACTGCAGTTCACCTCTGTAATTTCAGGGGGTAGATTAAGGAACAGTGCAAATTTTTACTTACACCAAATAAACTAAGAAGCAATGCAGCCTGTATTTGCAAACTCATTCACCTGTACTGTATTCCTACTGCATGCTCTCTCACAGCCATCTATTCTCTACAAGTGGGGAGGAGTGAGGGGGAAAGTGGGAAGGATGAAATACTGGGACAAGAAAGAAGTATATAAACCTGAAGTCACTGGAGAAATCAATATATAGGTAACACATTCCAGTTCCATATGTGTGTATAAAGAAAAGATCAGGACTTAGATATAAATCTGCATAAGGTATATGGAACTTTTTCTGGAACGACTCCCTGAAAACATATACTGCTGCCCTACTGCTATGGTTTTCAAAACCCACCTCTTTTCTAAAAGGGAAAATGTCTGCACCTAGAAGATTCTAACTTTGTGTGGGTGTATAACCAACTTGGTTACCAAAGAAACTAGTTCATGCTCTACACCACTTAAAACTACTAATACTACTATTAGAACAAATAATTTGAAGGAGAGGAAAGGAGGGAAGAAGGGGAAAAAAAAAAAAAAACATGACTGCACTGCAGATTTGTAACAACCAATTAATGGCCAGAGAAATGCCATAGCCTCTGTCACAAAATTTTCACCATCCCTACACCAACCAAACAAGCCTTTGCTTTCGATGCAAATATTTCAGAACCGAGCCTACACTGCTGTGTTCACGCACCACTGCACTGCCTACATGACGTGTTCTCTGCAGAAGTGAAGGAAAGTTGCAGACATCTTGTACTGCTGCCAAGACACTCTGACACTTGCTCGGAGACACTCGTCTGCTGCTGCTGCTGCTCAGAAACGCTTTGACTTCCTACACTTGTGAGCCGTGCCAGGGCTGTCCCCAGCTGCTTACACCCTCGGTCTTGCTTTTCTGTGGCGTTGGATTTGCTTTTCTTCTCTGCAGCAGTGTCCACCTGTACCTGGAAGGTGGGGAAAGAAACTAAAATAATAGAAGCTGAGCATTTCTTTTGGGCAGAATACCACGTATCGCTTCGTATTTGAAATGCTGTCTGGGCAACACCCATACACACACTTAATGCAGCCTCACACCAGCAACACCAGCTGCTTTATCAGCTCAGAAGCTGAACCATCCCATTCAAGAGATTTTTACTTGCTTTCCCCAAAAGGCCTCAAGAAGCCCTTGGGCCGCACCG
>NW_009710786.1:2534-8270 GCF_000703405.1 Apaloderma vittatum | reverse complement strand
ATTATTATAATATATTGGGCAGCAAAATTCCTGAATTTTTACTGCTAAAACACCACAATTTTGATTTTATTCTTCTTTGG
Source organism: Apaloderma vittatum (assembly GCF_000703405.1). Classification (NCBI taxonomy): domain Eukaryota; kingdom Metazoa; phylum Chordata; class Aves; order Trogoniformes; family Trogonidae; genus Apaloderma; species Apaloderma vittatum. The sequence continues at coordinate 8,190 of NW_009710786.1, read as the reverse complement.
ATGTGACATCACTAAACTGGCATGTAGGGAACTTGGAAGGTGACTGCAGAACTGAGTGCTTCCTGAGACAAATTCTGCTATCTTCTCTGCATTGCACAAGTATATTCATGAGGATAAATTCCTTAGAGGAGCTCTAAACTGTATAAGGGAGCCTAACAGGATTCAAAAGCTGTAAAGTTGGCTAGCACAGTTTATAACCTACTTGGATAAGTATGGTCTGCATTTTTTCTCAGGCCAAGGTCAACGGTGTAAGTGGTGCTGTAAAAACTGCCTGTGAACAACTGCAAAAGAAACCTGCTGCCTGTGCTGAGACACTTTCAGCAAACATTTGTTTTTGTAAAGTAAATTTTTAGAGCTGGGGCAGAAGAGTGGAAGAAAACTTTTGCCAGAGCTAGACCACAGCTCTTGAGTTTGTGTTGATTATTATTATTTTTTGAATTGTTTTATCATGTCACTTTTTGGAGGTTTTGGGGTTTGGTTTTTTTCCTCTTGTCCCTGTCTGGGAACTGTAGTTGGTGATAAAAGAGGACGTGTGTTTTCCTGGATTATTCGGACTAATGTTTCTATGTGGAGAGTGGGATTTCTTTTTTTGAAGTTAGTTACACAAAAATTTCTACCTGCAGCCACTTACTGCTGTAATCATGAGGCCACTTACCACGTGTCGTGTGGCCACGTAACACAGTTTGTGACCAACTGTTTCTGAAAGAAAGGGAGATGTCTCAAGCCAATTACTGTGACCTACAAAGAACATGCAGAGACAAGACCATACCTGCACTCTGTGAGTGTAATGAGGTGGAGGCTTGCGTTTTGAGACCTGTGGTTACCCTGCTTAATTAGAACTAGAGGAAATGGCCTCAGGTTGCACCAGAGGAGGTTTAGATTGGATACTGGGAAAAAAATTTTCACCAGAAGGGTTGTCAAGCACTGGGACAGGCTGCCCAGGGAAGTGATGGAGTCCCCATCCCTGGAGGTGTTTAAAAGTTATGTGAATGTGGTCCTTAGGGACATGGTTGAGTGGTGGATGTGGCAGTGCTGGGTTACCGGCTGGACTCGATCTTAAAGGTCTTTTCCAACCCAAATGACTCTGTGATAATTACCAGTTGTCTGTCTTCCACAAGAGGAGCGGTGGGGCTGGGCTGTCCCTCCTGGGGTGCCTGCAGGCACTGCCAGCCTGTTGCTGCCAGCTCTCCGGAATTGGCCACAGTGTCCCTGGGGACTGGGGAAACCGAGTTGCTAAATGTGTGCCCCAACACTTGTAGCCGTTTAACCTGGCTACGTAGGTCCTCGCTGTTCTCTTAACACCCTGAATTTCAGTCAGCTGAGAAACGCTGAGCTGTGAGGCTGCGCCTGTGCCAAGGCTTACCTGGCCTGTGGTAGGGGTAGGCTGTTCCGGGAGTGCCCTCAGCCGACAGGGTGTGCCTGCACCTCTGGGTTAAATACAGTCAGCACACCGGTAACTGTATTTATTACCACTGGGACAATGTTTTCTTCTGCTTTAAATCCAGCATGGAAGAGTCACGGCATGCCTAAGGATGCAGGTGCATGCATGTGCTGGCTAACTGGCATGTCTCTGTTAACATTAGATACATGAAGTGCTCAGGAAAACAGAAAATTGGAAGATTTGCTTTTATTTGTACTTCTTTCTGTTCTGGGTGTAATGTTGCAAGCAAAGCTGATGCTGTAGAATTAAACGGAATGATTTCAAAGCCCTCTGGGTATAGGCCACGGCAGCAGCTGGCCGGCCTGATGTTTGTACCCCAGCACAGTCTCCCACAGAGAGTCTCCTATGTTACTTTTCTTCTCCCCAGTATCCACGAGCAACTTCCTGAAAAGCAGGTGGTGGTTCCCAGGCTACCGTGCTATCCCAGTCCTTGCAAGAGGTGGTTAGTACAGCTGCCTTTCTGCTCCTAACTCGTGGCCATATACCGTATCTTCTGTGCTCCCTCTTTTCACACAGCATTCAGGTATGGCAAGGTGCACGTAATAAAGCTTGAAGATCGCTGAACAGTTTTGTGTGACCTTAAGTACCTAGAAATGGAGCAGCCAGCAGCTAGGAACTATGTCAGCCACATCTCTGCGAGTGATAATAAAATAGCAATTTTAAAAGCCCAACTACAACAACATACTACCTCTGTTTTTAAGAGTGAGCTAGCGGAAGCTTACAGTGATGCTTTTCTAGTTGGCTGTTGCAGTTAAGAAGAGTTTCAAGAAATTGAAATTTTACTGTTTCAGACAGGAGGGAAAAAGGCAAAGCAAACCAAATGGTCCAAACAAACTGCCCGTAGGAGAAGAAAAATATAATTTAAAGTTTAAAACAGCATTTCAAAACCAGAAAGACAAATCTGGAGGCTTATCGTTCCTTTGCAAAATACCTCTAGGCAGAGCTAGAGCCCTTTTTCCCTGCATAAAACTCCTTCCAAGTAGAGAGGGCCAGGGTGGCAGGCAGAGTATTGCGAACTATCCCATTGCTTTGGAGCACATTTAGCCCTCAGTTTTGTATGTCTTGTGGGCAGCTTCGGTTTCAAGCTTCGAGCTACTGTGTATATAATTGGTATTTTAGAAATCTATATGTCAAATAGGAGATATTTAATTGTTGATGATTACTGGAGTTTGTTACTGTGCAAAGGTGTAAATGCAGAGAGATATTTTTGCTTACTGTTAAGTATTCAAAGCCCGAGTTACGTGGGATAACTGGGATATAAAGCAGAACACTTTTTTTTCATCTTCGCTGGCTTTTACTGTAGACCAGTGAAAGAACTTGGCAGTGTTTGTTTATTGTTTCTGGAATATGTCAAAACTTACCAATGCACATGTTTTCCAGATGCTGAAATGAAGATGCTTAGGCTTTGGGGGATTTTATTTTTATCCAGCAGCGAGAGCCTTGGAATGAGTGACACTCATGCAATGTGCTACATTTTCTTTTTTCCAAGTTAGCTATAAGAGAATAATGTAGAGAAAAGAACTGCAACTGTGTGAACTGTGGTTCATACAACAAATTGTCGTCACAGCGCCTAATGCCAAGTGCGCTGGCTTGGCATAAGCAGAGCTGGAATGAAATAGAAATGAAGAAGAAAAAAGTTGACTCCCTGCCTTTAATCAGTAAGCAGCACTGTGACCCCGGCACATATGGAGTGACCCGTTAAAGAGCTCGTGTTGAAACAACTGTTGGGAAAACTACATGGAATTAAGGCATTTACATTCTCTCGAGAGGCTGTTCATTTATAAGATGTATGTTTTGCTCTGCTTCAGATATATATACTGCCTTCAGCTATGCTGCATCATATTTGTCCTGTTTGTTGGGCAAGTTTAATTTAGCAAGTTTTAACTGTGGACAGATACCAAATGTATCCAGTCATTAAGCTTGGGTTTTGTCTTAAATGCCAGCATTTTAAGTTCTAGACATAAAACTATGTAAAGCTCTCTAATGGCTCTTAAAGGAAACCACATACTCTTTCTTGAGCTGCTTGTACAAGGAGTCGCTCCAAAGGGACTTGCTCCTGCAGCCCTCGACGGCCACAGCCGAGCTCCCACGGATTGCTGCGGCTCGGGGGCAGCGCGGGAGCCAGCTGAGATCAGCCCTTGCGCTCCCTCAGACAGTTCAAAGCCTGCAAAGCTGTCATCATCGCTGGCGAGCCCGAGGGGTAAAGTGAGGACAGGGCGAGGCTTCCAGAGCAGTTCCCGGCGCTTGAACTCTCCCCAGGTCACTGCTCCAGCCCTCTCTCAGGCGGGTAAACGCAACCGCGGGCTGATTGTGTTCTCGAAGGTCAACTTCTCTTACGTGTGTGTTCCATCTGAACTTTGAAAACTTTTGAGTGTGCACTTCAGCGTTGGGGTGTGCGGGGATGGGCACCGAAAGGGATTCTGCAAGGTCCTGGCCCTGCATTTGAAGGGAAAGCTCACGCCCCTGCTCTGTGCACGCACACACACAGGCTCCAAAAAAACTCCACTGAAAATTTACCTTTCGTGCAGTCACGCAAAGTGACTAGAAAAGCCAGCACATGTATTTTTTCAGTTTGGTGTAATCTTTCCAGCCCATGGTTTATCTTATGGAGAGTCCTGTTATTCTAGTGAATGCATTAAATGTTGATATAAGCCTTTAAGTAAAAGAATCACAGAATGACAGGATGTCAGAGGTTGGAAGGGACCTCAAAAGATCATCTAGTCCAACGCCCCTGCCAGAGCAGGATCAGAGCAGGAGTTACTCTCCTCCTCCATTTGATCATATATGTAAAAGTAAGCACGTGTGTGCATGTGCATCTGTGGGTTTACATGATCTCGTTGCCCTCATTAAATCTTGCAGCATTCACTAGTTCCATTATAGGTAAACTCACTCAGGATGTGCCTTTCCTTTGACAGTGGCATGTAGCAGTGCCTTGATTAATGTTATTACTCTAAGGAATATAGTAAAAAAATCCAGCAGAGCAAGAAAATTATTGTTACAATAAAAGCCATTGAAATGAACATGCTTATTAACATGCCTCTCAATTGCACAGAGACTAAAAGACAGGGAGCGCGTTCTTCTCTTTGCCGTTGCTCTGCATATTTTGTCATTATGCTGCAGAGCTGTCGCGACTGCTGTCTCCTGGTTATGATTTTCAAATCCCAGCTGATGATTAATACCTTTGGCTCAGACAGTTGTAAAAGGCCTGTGCTGTAGCTGCATACAGCACTGATGTGCATTGTAATGTGGAGAGGCACGGAGGGTGGAGGGGAGCTGAGAGAGGAGAATAAAGAGGGTGTCGCACAAGAAATCATTTTTTTCCATGTGTTTTCCCTGTTTGTCAGGTCAGCACTCAAAAATGCAGGATTCATGGATAAAGTCTGTTCAGCATCCTCAGGTAAAGAGGATGCGTGGACGAGGCGCAGAATTTCATCCAGATTCTGCTGGCAACCGTACCTTTGCCAGGGAAAGAGTATCCCTGGGCTGACAAAGTCACACAGAAGCAAAAGGTTGGAGGGAAGGCAGCAGGTGCCCTTTGTGGCAATGACAAAGTTAAATATGCAAAAAATAACGTATGCCTGAGGTACAGAAATGTGGTCATGAGTAGAAAATCAATGAGAAGTTGATGAAAGTATCATGAAATCCCTGAAATTCTTCATTCTGTTTTCTAAGACTGCTCTGACTATGTCTTCTTTCATCCATCTTCACCTGCTCTCTGTGTATTCACCTTGCCTTTTGTCATTTTCTGTTCCACTGCACCATCTGCCCACCCCTCCTCAAGTTCCCTTTGCTCTCAGACTCCATGCCTCTCACCTGGCTGCTCGAGCCCCTCTCTCAAATGTAGGCAAAAGCATTTGCAAAGTTTTAGTGATGATTGCCCCAAACAAATCTGATGCACAACAAATATTAGTTCCCCAAAAGCCAGTTTGGAGGACCTGGTGAGCAGCGCTGTGCGTACCGATGGGCGTACAATACCCAGTGCTTGTATTATTCATTATTTAAATTTCTACATCTCCTTACGAGGAGCGATTGAGGGAGCTGGTTCTGTTCAGTTTGACGAAGAGGAGGCTGAGGGGGGACCTCATCATGCTCTACAATTACTTGAAAGGACATTGTAGAGAGGTTGGTGCTGGTCTCGTCTCACAGGTAATTAGGGACAGAACCAGGGGAATGGTTTCAAGTTGCAACAGGGCAAGTTTAGGCTGGACATTAGGA
>NW_009710786.1:0-2503 GCF_000703405.1 Apaloderma vittatum | reverse complement strand
AAAGAGTGGTCAGACACTGGAACAGACTGCCTAGGGAGGTGGTTGAGTCGCCATCCCTGGATGTGTTTCAAGTGTGGTTTAGATGTGGTGTTGGGTGAGATGGTTTAGGAGTGACCTTGTAGTGTAGAGTCAATGGTTGGACTCGATGATCCCAAGGGTCTTTTCCAACCTGAATTGTTCTATGATTCTATGAAAATACGACGTCAGCCTCTTTGGGGCTGGAAAGCTCAGTGAGCTGGGTATCAGTGAACAATATCCTTATGAGTCGTACCCTTCGATGCTGAGGATGTTTGCTCAGATTTAAGTATTGTTTTTGGTTTGGCAGGGGCCGAAGGCTGGGAGCGGGAAGCGGCTGCGCCCCGACGACCGTCGTTTCCCCTGCGTGCGACTCCTGTTTGCTGCCAGCTGCCTCTCGCTGACTCAGAGCTGCTAAAATTTCGGTGGCTCTCTGCCTGCTTGTGCTGTTCTTCATAAATGATAAGGTCAGCCTGGGATTAAAAAAAAAATATTTATTTATTTTTTAAAAAAATAATGACTGTAGGATCTTTCGTAACGGTCTGCTCAGATTAGGGTACGTATGTTCCTCCTGAGTCAGTACATGATGACGGTAGGGAACGTCTCAAGTGGACAGAGTTCTGAGCAGAAGCTGCTTTTCCATCAGGATGTGGAGGAGATCCTGGCAGACAGATGACTGGCTGCCCGGTTTGCGATGTGTCCTCTCAGGCCTCAGCCTGAATCCCTCCCCCCTGGCTCTCCGTAAAAGCTTTCATTATGTTTTGTCACTTGATACATTAGTTTGTTTTAATGCACTGGAACCCCACGTACGTTTAGCAGCCTCTTTCAGCTTTTTTTATGGGGCTCCACTGTGTTTGGAAATGAATTAAAGCGTCTGAAAGGCTTGGCAGTTTCATTAGAGAAGGACAGTCCAATCCAAATTAGCGTAACTCACTTAAAATTGAAGTAAAATGTTTTAGGGAAAGTAATCTGATAAATATTGGCTTAAACTAATTGGATTTTCAATAGACAAATTACTGCATTTTTCTCGTTACTTAGTGCTCTGCAAGGCTTTCATGTTGCGTGGTTGAGTACAGCTCCCTGCTCTGGAGCTGAGGAGGACGAGTGGAATCGCTGACCGAGGATGCTCTGGGTGCTGGGGAGGCTGGCCGGCCTGCGGGTGCTGTGTGGCTCAACTTCCCCTTGGTTGCTTGGCTGGTTTCTCAAGGGCTGTTGCCATTTCCCTTGTGCTCCTACAGGTTTGCTAATCCTTGTGCTCATTGCACAGGTGAGATGATGGGCAGACTGCTGAGGACCTCTCCCAAAGAAGGTGCTCCCCAGGATGAGCACAGTGTGAAGCCTCTTGTGTTAGGTATAGCCTAAAGCAATGCTCTTTGCCAGTTAAGGGAGATGTGAGACAGTGTGTGTCCTCTCCAAGTTAACTTCTGTATTCCAGTAAGCTATTAATTACAACTAAATAAGTTCTAAATAAATATGCAGTTGGTTGAGTTTTTTTAAAAAGTACTATTATCCCCGATAGAAAAGGAAAATAAGCAGAGATTCTTATAACCTTACCTAATATTGACAGCACCATAATTTGATTCCTTCCAAAACATGTTTGCTGCAAAGAGCTGGTGTGTTTTCACTTGATTCCCAGTGCTCATTCAGGACTTCCCTCTTCATCAAAGCCACTATCCTATGGAGAAATGAGCAGCTCCTCGGAAACAATTTCAGTAAGATACGGGAGCTTGTGGTCTGAGAGATGATGTAGTGAAGTTCATTAGGACTGAAATGTTTGTGTGAGCAGTAACAGCGTGTTTCGGTGTCAGCGCGTGCTGATGCAGTTAGCTGATACTGACAGGCGCAATGGTGAGCGTGCAAGTGATACCCTGGTATTCTTCAATCTTCCTGTGTAGTTTTTTGGGGTGGGGTGAGGAGGGGATTTCCTTAGCCATTAATTTATGTAATGCAAAATGCCCTGAAGCGAGGTTTGTGTATGGGGTGGTTGTTCTCTTGGTTTAGGAGAGTCAGCAGCTGACTGCTGTGGCTGAGGACTGCAGGTACGTGTTTTTTCAGGCCACATTTGGGGTGTCTCATATGCAAGCTTGACCATCCCCAGTCCAGTATCAGAAAACAGCTTCAGCCAGTGCACTGTATTTCCATGTGATTATGCTGGTGTGCTGCCTTTTTTTTTTTTTTTGTTACCTTCTGAATAGATAATTTAAAATTGCTCTCTGCAGGGATGTTCTCTGTGTCTGTCTGCCTATCAATCTTTCTATCTGAATGCAGAAGTATTTGATTAGTGTATTTAAAGTAATAAAGATGTCAACAGTAGTGTCACATTGATTGATGCTAATTATAAGTCCTTAATGGCTCCTCTGGTTTGGCCACTCTCCTTGCAGATTGTGATTTTATAGTTAAAATAATGCCCTGCTGTCCACAGGCTTGGTCGTAAATTGCGGTCTATCTTTCTTTAATGACTCGGCATGCATTGGTATAATCCCAATAA
>NW_009710785.1:40038-42105 GCF_000703405.1 Apaloderma vittatum | reverse complement strand
AATATAATGTAATATAATATAATATAATAATATAATATGATTCAATTATATAATATAATATTCTCATTCCTTTTCATGAAAATGTGGATTTTCATTTCAAAATTAGCAAAATAAAGAACATAATCTTTGTCATATGGTCAGTTTCATGGAACAAACTTCATTGTGAGTTGATCCTTTTGTTCATTCTACTGTGACTGTGTTTGCACTTTTACATTTTGCAGCATGCCAGTGGTCATTTCTGTTAGGACTGAGTTACACAGAATAGGCTTAATAACTGAATTTCCATGAATCTGAATTCCTTGTTTTATTCCATCTTCTAACCTCATTTCTTCTGAATAATTTAACTCTTGTTCACAGAAGCAGAAGTGGATGGAAAGCCTGTACCATGTTCATGAGACCATGCAGAACATACTCAAAGCTCCTTCTTCCTCCTTCCACACACATGGAGAAAACAATGCTCCACCTCAGAAGCTGTTGGAGGGACAGAAACTTTAAAGAGAAAATGTGTATGTACATGCAACTATGGGATAAATTCTGTTTCAGATTCATCATGAAGCTGCCACCTGACTATCCCACTTTGCCATATAGGCCACAATTTTGAACTCCACCTCTCTCTGGAGAAGACTTCACCCTCAAGCTCTCCCTAATAGCCAATGAAGAGACACCATTTCCAAAGGTCTAATATCTAAACATAGGAAACTAAAACCAATGTATACTTCCATCCACTGACTGTCAATGACATAGTAAACATCTGCTATGTTGTTGAGCTGATGAGCGATTAGAAAAAAAAGTATTTCCTTAACAATGAAAAGTGGCTATTTATCATCAATTATAATATTGAAAATGAATGCATGTTATAATAATACAATTAATGTCTTCAGAACACAAGATTCCTGTCAATTCCTGTCAGAAGAAAGATTCCTGTCAATCTTTGGCTACCAAAATGGTCTCCCGCCTTACCCATGGGCAAAACATTGTGCTACTGACGACTCCATCTTTGCCTAAGACCAACACATACAAACATGCTCTGAGAAGCAACAGACAGGTCCATGACCAGTCCCAGAGGCTCCCAGCTGCAGAGATGTTTGTGGATCACAGGTCTGCTACGTGTTGTCAAGGATTAGGGCTGGGCTGGCCACTAAACAAATGACAGATGTTCTCTATTAACCCCCTTCCCTTCCCTTCCCAAAGGGGAAGAGAAAGGGAATAAGGCAAAGAGACTTATGAATTGGAAAAGAAAACTAAACCAGCTTTAATGAAACAGTAACAATAAAAGATAAGATAATAATACTAATAAGAAAATAATTCAAATAATTAAATATGTACAAATACATACAAAACCAATATTGAATCCAAACCTTGATAGCAATCGTGTCACCACTGATGCTGCAGGCAGGCCCTGGGGAAGTCCCAGACCGAGTCAGAAGCAGATGGGAAATGTATTTAGGAACTCACAGATCAGAACTGAGGGCAGAAGAACGGACAGAGTCCTCCTCAGATGTCAGCCATTGAAGAAATCTTGTGATCCCTCAGCCTCATACTGAATATGATGTATATGGAAAGGAATAGTTTGTTGGTCAATCCTGGGTCACCTGTCCTGTCTGCTCCTCCACAAAGTTGCGACCTTTTAATTTATGGTACCTCAACATGGGGCAAAAGATTTAGCAGTGACCTTGGCTTCTGTAAGAGCAAATACAAGCAAGAGCCCTTCTGTATATCAATCCTTGGTAGTAACTATAAACTTCGTATGTTATCACTTTTATTAGCAAATACATGGTGCAAAACCATGCTGTTAACTTCAGAAAGTTCAGTGTCTTGTAAGAGATTGAGCTGAAAAGTAAAATCACTGAACAGAACTGCTTCTGCTCTAGTTAAAACCAGGACACCTATTTTGAAAACAACAGCAGACAGAGCAGATATTTCTTGCTAAGCATTTCTGTTCGGTTTGCTGGCAATTAGTACACTTACCGGAATGTGCTCACAAATATCCTTATATCCTCTATGTTCCAACTTACCTTTCCTGTATTACGAGCTGCTCAAAGCTGGTCTTTGTTTTATCTCAGCCAG
>NW_009710785.1:0-40007 GCF_000703405.1 Apaloderma vittatum | reverse complement strand
GCCTCTTTCCCTCTTGTCTTTGACCTGGGGCATCCTCCAAGCTGGTACAGGGCAACTGGCTGGCATTTCTCCTTGATAGAGGAAAACTGAAAATGGAGATTATGGGGGTTGTAACTCAGTTTGAACCCTGTAGGAAATTCAGATTCTTGCTATCTTCAGCAAGCTAACAGGAATTTCCAGAGAAGAACAGTGATAAGTGGTTCTGGGGGCTCCTCTTAGGAAGAACACTTAGGCTTTGCACCAGACAAAGCCTAATCTTTTGATACAGTGGAAGAACAAATGCTCTTCATAGGGTTGGTGTCCACAATGAGAAAGAACTCAGCCAGCTCAATAGCATTCCCTGTCTGATGCCATGGAAAAATATTTCTTGCCCTACAAAACCCAGGAAAAAATATTTAGCACTGAGGATGGCTCAGAGAAATAAGATTTTCATTGTGTGAGAAACAGCAGCATTTTGAAATGATTTTCTGCTCTAAATTAGATTGTTTATGAGGAATGTTAAAATCTATGGAAAGAAGAATGCCTCTGTTAAAAACGGGAAATGCCAACTAAAAATGCTAACCATTTCAATACAAATGAAATCATTCTGTTTGTTGAAAGAAAATCAATTTGAGCCTGACAAATGAATGGTGTGCTCCTGTGGCTTACTCATTTTTGAAACGTGGGATCCAATTTTTGCTTTTTGTTTTCATCATCAGATTTAGTATTTAAATAATAGAAATTAAAATTTGGTCAAATGAATTATTTACATATGTTACAAAATCATGTTTTCTGGAGGAGACTGTACCACGTCAGTAGCTTCAAGAAGACTTGACCACAGCACAGGACACGTGCTTGGTGTGCCCATGCTTGCCTCCACACAGATGCACCCTATTCTTTCCTGGAGAACCCATATAACATCTCTTAGAAAAACAGGCTTTAGCTTCTGTTGTGTCAGGCTCCTAGCAGGGTCTCTCCTCCTCACTGCAGCAGATTTACTGCTTGTATTAAGCTGTGCTGCTCTGCAGTATGTATGCACTTGCAAAGTTAATTCTGGCTACTGAGATACTGCTGAAGCCCCAGCTTAAGCATAGGAAATATAGCTGGAATTGGAAATGCTCCTGAAACCACAGTGAACTCCTGAAGTGTGCCTACTGTTTCTGTAAATTACATCTGCCTGGGACATGTAACACTACATGCTCCAGGATTTTTTTATTTGGCTTTTTGTTTGTGTGAGACTAAGACCATAAGCAAAATAAAATCTAACTAACTTTAAAGTTCAACTATGAAATAAAGAACAAAGGAGAATAATTTCGTTCTCTTGGTCTCCAGTTGGAGAGTTACTGCAATCAAGGTAATTATTTTCCTAACTTCTTGATTGTTCTTTGAAAAAAGCTATCAAGGACAGATTTCCCAAGATACAAACTCTCTCCTGCCCCTAGAAAAAAATAAAATAAAAAAAGGAAGAAACTTCCTTTCCTCTAAACCCAAAAGCTACAGGAAGCACCGTGGATTCAGATTTGTCCTCAGCTTTTTCAAAGAAGATTTTCTCAATTTTTATCAAATTCCTTTCATGACCCTCAATAGTTACTTTCTCCTGTTTGCACAAGCTACCCACTTGCTATTAGTGTGATGTGACTATTTTTCAGATGTTAGCCTTTAACCTGAGTCACTGCACTGCGAAAGCATCTTGACAGTGCTGCTGGATGCAGAACACAGAGTGATTTGATTAGGTTCCCTTTTAAAAATCTGATATGGGCAACAGTTTTTATATTATCTATCTCATAATGTGAAAACAAAATGAAAGCCTGAAATTAATAGGCTATGGAGAATTGCATCAGCAGAATGAGAGACAGACTAGCACTGCAATGTGCTATATTTAACCTTCAGACTCTGGAAGCGTAAGAGCATGCTGACCACATAAAGCAGGGCTAATGGTTATTTTCAGATTGGTGCTATCAATAAGACACACAGTGTTTAGGTACAGTTGTTCATAATACACCAAAGGCTTAAGTTGAGGGAATGGATTAGTGAACCAGGACATAGGTGAGAATAGCCTGAAGTTGTAGAAACATAGAATCACAGAATTGTTTAGGTTGGAAAAGACCTTTAAGATCATAGAGCCCAACTGTTAGCCCAAGACTGCCAAGTCCACCACAAAACCATGTCCTTAAGCACCACATCTACACATCTTTTAAATACCTCCAGGGATGGAGACCCAACTACTTCCCTGGGAAGCCTGTTCCAATGCTTGATAACCCTTTGTGTGAAGAATTTTTTCCTAATATCCAATCTAAATCTCCCCTGGCACAGCTTGCGGCCATTTCCTTTCATCTTATCACTTGTTACTTAGGAGAAGAGACTGATCTTCACCTTGCTACAACCTTCTCTCGGATAGTTGAAGAGAGTCATAAGGTCTTCCCTCAGTGTCTGTTTCTCCAGGTTAAATAACTCCAGTTTCCTCGGCTGTTCCTCATAAGTTTTGTTCTCTAGACCTCTCACCAGCCTCAGTGCCCTTCTCTGGACATGCTCCAGTATCTCAATGTATTTCTTGTCATGAGGGGCCCAAAACTGAACACAGGATTTGAAATGCAGCCTCCCCAGCACTGAGTACAGGAGGTCAATCACTTCCCTGGTCCTGCTGGCCACACTATTTCTGACACAGGCCAGCATGCTCTAGGCCTCCTTGAACACCAGGACACACTGCTGGAGCAGGTTTCCAGCCACTTTTCCGCAAGCCTGTAGCGTTGCCAGGGGTTGTTGTGACCCAAGGGCAGGACTTGGCGACTTGGCACTTGGTCTTGTTGAACCTCATGCAATTGGCCTTGGCCCATTGATCCAGCCTGTCCAGATCCCTGTGTAGAGCTTCCTTATCTTCCACCCAACTTCATGTCATATGCAAACTTACTGAGGGTGCACTCGATCTCCATATCCAACTTATTCATAAAGAGGCATTTTTCACAAGAGTGTCTAACGATAGGACAAGGGGAAATGGTTTTAAACTGAATGGGTGTAGACCCTGTATTAGAAGGGGTGTAGCTAGTAGGTCGAGAGAGGTTCTCCTCCCCCTCTTCTCTGCACTGGTGAGGCCACATCTGGAATATTGTGTCCAGTTCTGGGCCCACCAGTTCAAGAAGGCCAGGGAACTGCTTGAAGGAGCCCAGAACAGCCACAAAGATGGTTAAGGCAGAGCAACATCTCCCTGAGAAGGAAAGACTAAAGGAGCTGCATCTCTTTAGCTTAGAGGAGATTGAAGAGTGACCTCAGGAATGTTTATAAATATGTTAAGGGCGAGTATCAGGAGAGTGGACCCAGGCTCTCCTCAGTAATGTCCAATTATAGGACAACGGGCACAAGCTGGAGCACGGGAAGTTCCATGTAAACACAAGGAAAAACTTTTTCACTGTGAGGGTGACAGAGCCCTGACAGGTTGTGGAGTCTCCTTCTCTGGAGACTTTCAAAACTTGCCTGGATGCATTCCTGTGTGGCCTGCCCTAGGTGATCCTGCTCTGGCAGGGGGGTTGGACTAGATGATCTTTCGAGGTCCCTTCCAACCCCAAACATTCTGTGATTCTGTGATTCTACCTTAAAGAGAACTGGCCCCAACACTGAGACTTGGGGAACACCACTTGTGAGCAGCTACTTACTGATTTTGATTCCATTCACCACCACTCCTTGGGCCTGGCCATCTGGCCAGTTTTTCACTCAACAAATGTTGAGTCCATTCAAGCCATGAGCAGCCAGTTTCTCCAGAAGCACGCTGTGGGGAATGATGTCAAAGATTTTACTGAAGTCCATGTAGACAACATCCACAGATTTCCCCTCAGCCACTGAGTGGGTCACTTTGTCATAGAAGGAGATCAGGTTAGTCAGGCAGCCATGCTTGGCTGGACCTGATAACCTGGCTGTCCGGTATTTGCCATATGATGACACTCAAGCTGATCTGCTCCTTTCCCTTCCCCAGCACCAAGGTCATACTGACAAATTTGTAGTTCCTGGGATCCTCTTTCCAACCCATCTTGTAGATGGACATCACATTTGCTAACATCCAGTCTACTGGGACCTCCTTGGTTAGGACTACTAATAAAACCCAGTCTACTGGGACCTCCTTGGTTAGGACTACAAATAAATAATGGAAAGTATCTTGGCGAGCACTTCTGTCAGCTTCCTCAGAACCTTTGAATGGATCACGTCTGGCCCTGTACGTTTGTATGTGTCTGAGTGGAGTAAATCACAGAATCACAGAATGTTAGGGGTTGGAAGGGACCTCAAAAGATTATCTAGTCCAAGCCGGCTGTGCTCCCAGCTAGTGCCAGCTCCCAAATACAGTGTCTCTCAAAAGCACATCCTAGGGTTGGCAGAGGAACACATTGCTTTTCGCAAATATGGTGTCTGAGAAGAATGTGATAGAGTTTTTTCAAGACAGAACACCATAGAGGAGATTTATTGTCAATACTGTCCAATGCACACAACATGCTACTCACCAGAGAACAGACACCACACTGCGAAGCTGGATGAAAGAAAAAATGATAGAGTCGTCTCAGAGCAATGGAAGTCATTCAGTGCTGTGATGCACAAATGATGGGTCTTGGAGGGATGAGTGCAGCATGAAAAGAAAGGTATCATTAATAAAACAAAACTAACTGAAGTTGTACTGAAAATAGATTTTCTTAGGTCACATCACCAAGAGAAAGCATGCCGAAGGTCACTGATCAAACACATCTCTCTGTACAAGATAACTGCAGAAAAATCTGATGCAGATCAGGTTACCTGTGAACTTGGCCAGCCAATGTCTGAGTACCTCCAAGCATGGATATTCACAGCCTCTCCAGCGTCAGTTTTTTTCTTCTCTCAGAACCTGTGTCAGTTCTTTTCCACTACTGCTGTAAATATTTTCTTTTCTCCATAATGCAACTCACACCTGTTGCCCATTTCATAGACCACCATAAGGAGTCTGATTCCTGTACATCCCCTGATCAGGTAGTTGCAGATGCTAAATAAGATCTCCCCAAGCCTTCTCTTTTCCAGTCTCAGATCTTACAGCCTCTCCTCATGTGTTTGATGCTCCAGCCCCTTCATCATTTTCATGGCCCCTCACTGGCCTCTCTCCAGTATGCCTATGTCTTTCTTGTACTGGGCAGCTCAGCACTGGACACGGCACCCTAGGTGTGTCTCACCAGGGATGAGCAGAGGGGAAGGATTACCTCCCCTTGGCCTCGTGGCAATGCTCTTGCTGATACAGCTCAGTTCATGGAAAAAGCCAGGGCACATTGCTGACTCCTTTTCTGTTTGTTATCCCTCAGGCTCTTCTCTGCAGAGATACTTCCCAGCTGGTCAGCCCCAGCCTGTCTTGGTGCATGGGGTTGTTCCTCTCCAGATGTATGATGTGACATTTGGCCTTGCTGAGCTTCATAAGGTTCCTGCCAGTTCATTTCTTCAGCCTTTCCAGGTCCCTCTGAATGGCTGACCTGCCTTGTAGCTTATTGACTGCTCCCAGTAGTCAGATGAGCTGTAAATTTGTGCTCAGTCATAGAAACAATCCCAATCTGAGACCAGACCCTGAAAAAAAATAAAGCAAACAAAACAAAATATCACAAATCTCCTATGCTCGTGCACCACCTGAAAAGACATTCCTGCAAGAAAAGTCTCTGTATGAAAAGGGTATATCCAGAAGTCATCCCACACGCATGACACTTTGAATCCAACATTGTCAAATGCAAATCTCTCAAAGCCTTCACTTGTCACCACTAGCAAAGAGTGGGAAGACATGCTGAAATAGCAGAAGTGCTGAGAACTGACTCACTTGTCTCATGCCCTGGTGTCCCGAGCATCGGTTCAGCTGGGATAGGGAACAGATTCATCTGCGTGTGTCCCCTGTGTCCCCACCTTGCTGCCTACAGGTATTTCTCAGCAGATCTGTGCTAAGACCTGTTGCAGGTGCGGTGCAACAGGGAGATGCTGAGAACTATTTCTATAAATCCAGGGAGAACTGCACTCTGTGAATGCTGAATTCTCTCTTGTTGCACTTTTTCCTAAGGTGTATCTGAGTAAATTTTCTTTCCTGACAAATTGCTATCAGCCTCTCAGCACTAAAAGTGGTAGCTTTTAGGTGACAATCAGTATATTTCTCCATATGAATTGAACAATCAAGATAATATAAAAAGAAATCGTTTTTACTTATAGTACATTTGCAGGCAAAGCGGGGGGTAGACATTAGAAATACTGAAGAGTGTGAAGGTTAACAATATCCGATTTTGCACTGCTGGCAGAATATTTGTACTTAGGAGAAAAAAAAGAACATTTTAAAGCATAACCATACGGCAACTGTGATTCAATGAAACCAGGAAAGCCATGGAACAGGGTGATAATGCTGGTTTAATTCATGACTAACGGCGACTGATTTCCATTGAGAGTAAAGGCAGAAAAAATGCTAATGTAATTAATTTCCTTTAGAAAAATATAGTCTAAGTGAAATAGCATACCTTTATTTTCTGTACCATTTTTTATGTGCAACAGTTAATGTCAGAAAGCAAAATATTTGGATGTTGAGAATATGAAGATTTTATTTTATGATACAGGAGAAACCTTGCATAATGCAGAAATCTCTTTTCTACACATTGTCCTTCTGAAGATAAGGTCTGAACAACTGCAAAACGTGATTTTCTTGTCCCTTTCAATTTAAAAATTGACCTGTGTAAGGTCTGTTGTAATTCTGAGGCTTTCAATGATGTGTCCATTTCCTGCAAAAGATGCAGATTTACAGGAAGAACCAATATTGTAAGAAACAACAATTTTAAATCAATTGTTTTAACAAACTATAAATATGTTGTCATCATTTTGTATAATTTAGAGGTCACAAGAGAGATCTGATTGGTTGGTATGATTTGCTGCTTAGCACAGACCAGAGCTCATAACCTAGAGCTGACTTACATACCAAAATAAGAACTGCATTTTCACATGTGATGTTCAAAGTCCTTTAATAGAGACAGACTGTGCAGGATTGCTCAGAAAAGGAGACCTGACAAAATATCAGAATTTAGGAATTTGTTGAGAATAGGTGCTCCATGGCAATAATGTGGCAGCAGCTGAGAAGTGCTGAAGCTGCTGGGGCCACCTGGCTCCCTGTCTCACCAACAGTCTCATCTTTCAGGCCTTTCAAAATTTTCAGGTATTTTCTCAGCTAAATGGGGCAGTGCCCTCCAGCCCTCCCAGAAACTGCTGCTGGCACTGGCAACCATCAGGCCCATTTCAGGCATAACCTCCAGATATAGAGAAATTTCAAGCTCCCCTGCAACCCTCCATGTGAACCAGGAGTTCTAGTCATGGTGTCAACGGTAACTGAAGTCAAAGTGAAATCATTTGGATTTCAGAGTCTGTACTTTCCTGTGTTTACAGTTTTGAGCAAACAAGATGAATGCACATGGGAATGTAAACAGACTAATACAAATAATTTACATTTGAAAACATCATTTCAGCAGAAAAAATTCAAAACACAGGTATTTTATCTTGGTGAGGTCTTCATGAAAACAGCATAAGTCACCCGTAAGACTGCTGGGTTTGCAAGAAAATATTAACTGACTTTTCTAGTAGAGCACAGTTTACTGATACTAATAAGTTTTGTGCAATCTGTTGGCATAGAAGGATGCTTCGCTTTACAAATCTAAGCATCTACAGTCACATGCTTTATTCTTCCAACACAGCGTGAACAACGCTATGCTGCACATCAAAGGCTCATTTGCATGCACTGCCTCATTATTTTACACCTGCTGAGGCCTCCAACATTTTGCTCACTGCATCAAAGAAAGATTCAGTCCTTGAAAAGGCTTTTACTAGGCTTGTAAAAAGAAATATCCTCAGGCATGCACCTTTTTGAAATAAAGGGAGAATTGTGCCACGTGATCTACCTTGGATAAAGGTAGATGAAGGTCTTAGTTGTGTTTTCAAAGTGTCAGCAGCAGGAAACTTTTAGGAAAAAAAACCAAATCTTTTGTTTAAAACATTACATGACATAGTTTAAACAATGAAATACATGTTCTGTCTGTCTTCATCTTTGGTAAATGATTCTAAATCTCAAAACAATGTTTTGGTCAAATTAAAAGAAGTATTACTATAGGAGTCCACTGACAACCTTCAAATTATATATCGGCATCAGTAGATCTTGTAAGATGGGGTGAATCAGAAAAGCTAAAACATCACTTCTGGAGCAGATGGTTATTTAAGCAATTCCTTCCAAGTCACACAGCACAGTGTTTTCAGTCTGGAAATGGCTTCTTCTGGATCAACACTCAGAGCTAAACAATGCAGCTGATTGGTTTCAGTGTGGTTACTAAGCAGGCTCAGGCAGTGATGAAGCTGGTGCTTTGAGGGCTGGGCAAGAGGAAGCCCACAAATGACAATTTGGGAAGCTCTTGATACCTTCAGTCTGAAGGTGTCACTCCAGGGGTCAACAGCTGGGCTGGAGGCAGGGCTGCCGGGCTTGCACTGAAGGAAAAGGCGGTGGAGTGGGGAGCACTGGAGTACTTGCCCTGGAAAACATTCACACAGTGGACACCCTTGCATGGACGATATTGTGTTTCTAAGAACAATATCCCCTGGAATGTGATCTTTGAAGAAAAGTAACTGAGTCATGTTCCTTCTCCCTTTCCTTGAATTTTTCCTTGCTTTCTCTATATTTCCTTTGACTGGTCTCCTCCCTGGACAAAAAAAAAAACCAAAACCAAAAAACTCTTCCTCACAAAGGCTTTTTATAACACTAATGGCATCTCTATACAAAATAGAGGCCACAGACATGTTTCTCCAAGGCTTTTAACTCCTTGGCGCAAAGGGGAGCTCTGTTTGCCTCCTACATACAGCTTTTTCTAGATTGACATTTTCAATACATTTGAGCCTTAACTGAAATGCAGTAAAGCTTATTGCGCCTTTTAAGGAAAAAGCCAATATTGAATTATAACAGAAATAACAATTACCCACTCAAAAAAGATGGCTCCCAATGTATTTAAATAATAGTGTTTTTTATTTACCAAAGTTGAAATTTTAGCAGTGGTAATTGACAATTTACATATTTTCTTTTGTGATGAAAGTCTTTCACTATTCTATTTTTTCCTTAATATAGGTCAATTGTGAAAGAACCATGTCACATCAGATCTGAATTCTGGTTGTCTATGAGATAATAAAGCATTTGAGTAAAAAACAAACATTTTTAAGAAGACAAAGAAATCATGTAATCATACTCCAAAGCTAACAGAGAGGAAGTCAGGAGAAATAATTCACAGCCTCTCAGGGTACTCTAACATCAAGCAGGGGATAGGACTACAGGCTGTTCAACTTGTGATTCTATAACTAGAAAGAAAAAAACCACAAGGCTTGAATACTGTCACAGAGCAGTCTACAGGCTATGATGGGTGCACAGGACAGAGGCTGCTCTAAGTGGCAGCACACAGAGGATATGATCTTCCCATACAGGTGGGAAGGGTCTGGTAGTTCACTATTGGCACACCTTGCTGCTCCACTACTTTTCTAGTAGTTTATCTGTTTTTAGCAGTATTTTGCCCCATCCCTGCTCCAGCCGATGACCAAGAGCCCAAGCTGTCAGCCGGCTGGAAACCTCTGCTGAGTGACAACTGGGAACACCGCTCAGCTATGAAGTGCATCTTCAGGTTAGCGTATCCCTCTCAGATAGGGCGTGCATGCCTGGCTAACCTGCCCAGCACGTGGGACAGCCCCACTCACTAGTGACAAGTCTCTGTCTGTGGCTGTGCAAGAAGAATTCTTGCTCCTGAGGACTCCTGGGCAGCCTCTTTTTTACCACGCCATGGCAAATATCACTAGACTGTCCTTGGGGTGAGCTGTAGCCTTACATGTGCTGGGTCCATACATGCTCTGTTGATTTGCTCAATTTTATATCGTGCGGTTCAGGCTTAAAAGCTCATGCATACCGTGTGTAGGAAGAGTTGAGTAAGGCTTCACTGCGGCTTGCTCAGCACAGATCTGATGCCCCAATGTACTGCACTGTGTTAAACCTTGAGCTTCTCCATTCAGCAGTCCTGGAACTCTGCTAACCCTGCCCTGGGGCACTGGGAAGACCACGGCCAGTCAGGAAAACAAGGTCCAGCAGCAGTTCCAACCAGCAGTGTAAACACAGCCAGTGTTTGAAACACTAATGCAAATTGTGCATTGATTAAAATAATCCACTTTAAAATTCTGGAATATCTTTCTGAAAATGGACTGTGACAGGGCTGCTGATGATCCACATGCAATTGTTTCAAGCATGGTCTGAAGACTTTCTGGTTTCTGTCTTGCTGCTCAGACCAGCTCTCACAAGAAGCATCCTGATTCGTGCAGCAACCCATGGTTAACTAGACACAGATCATTTATTATAAAACAGTAAACACGGACTCTATCAAAATACTAGCAGAGCACAGACAGTAATAGATTCTCTCCTCCTCTTCTTTCCTCAACTGAAGCTTTAACCTAAGGGTAAAAAAAAACCTGCAGAATTACTTCTGGAGGAATTTAATTTCCCTGTTCACTAGTTTTACTTGTATTAATTAAAAGCAAATCCTTAGTCACATCTTATTTGACTGGGAGAAAATACCTTAGCATACAAACCTTTCTGAATAAAATATTCTTTCTGCTTTGAGTAAGTTCCTCCTCCAAAAACTCCAGGTAAATTACCTAGCTATGCACATTTAATCAGCTCATCTCATTACTATAGAGGCATCAGTCAAAAACATAAAATGCAGAATAAATTAAGTTTATTTTATCTCATCCTGAGTTTGGAGAGATTCATGTATATTTCAAGGAAATCTGATTATCCCTTCCTGAAATTTGACTGTATAGGAATATTTTCTTAAGTGGATCCTTTGTTCCTTACCTTAAAGGCACCTTTGAATTGCATTTTGATTTTGGATTGTAGAACATGAAAATGTCATGGGACACCTGGGATCTTCCTCCTGGTCTGTTTCAGGAGTCCTAACATGGGAAGAGAGGAGCTTACAGGGAATTCAAACCCAGATTTAGCATTGTGAAAAGTCCTAGTATATGTTAAGTTTTTGGCTTGTCCCTTTCATGAGGATTTCCACTTCATAAG
The DNA here is from genome assembly GCF_000703405.1 of Apaloderma vittatum. Classification (NCBI taxonomy): domain Eukaryota; kingdom Metazoa; phylum Chordata; class Aves; order Trogoniformes; family Trogonidae; genus Apaloderma; species Apaloderma vittatum. The sequence goes on along the minus strand of NW_009710785.1, from coordinate 28,939 downwards.
AAAGAACTGACCATTTTAACATGGTCTTCTCTTAAAACAAACACTATAATATTTCAGACAGGGTTTGTCAGACTATTCCTTTTCACAAAAAACCCAAAAAAACATCAAACCAGTTTTTGCTAAAATTGGCAATAGGAAGAGTATGTTTTTGTTATCACAAGTCGAATCTCTCACTCTCAGATAGGATACAATATCCATGTAGGCAAAAGCTAGAAAATCTATGCCATGTATTCAGACTTTGCAAAACAGCCACTAAATTTGCAACCTTTAAGAAAGAACTTAGTGGCCAGCACAGAAGTTACTTTTCACTGCAGGACTTGCTTACACGAATGATAAGCACAAGCAAATGCAGATTGGAAGTCTATCAGAAGATACACATCCCGGCGAGGTGTACTGACCTTCTTATTGTTAAGACAGTCCCATGCTTACTGGATTTTTTTTTAGTTCGTCTTTCTATGACAACAATATGTTTTCACACAGCTGAACCCACAGCATGGACAGATTCATAGCCCTGGCTATGTCCCTACATCTTTTCAAAGCTAGCAAAAATTTCATAATCTGTGTCCTTGTATTCCCATTTGTCTCTTGCTGTAATAGTTAAGTTTCCACAACTGGTAACTTGTCTTAACAGCTTCCGCTGGAAACCTTTCTCCTCTTGTAACCTCTGGTGGGAAGTATGATGGGTTTAGTCCTCTTTGCTCCCTGCAGGTATACCTCCCGGGCATTCAGAGGCATTTTAGATTCAGTCTACAACTGTGTGTTCCAGATGTCAATGGCCTGAGCAGAAGGGATGCCAACCCATACCGCGCAGATTCTGGTGCCTCTCAGATTCTGTGGATTTGCATGTGCTGTCAAACAACTATTACTCTAAACTCAATACAGCTGGTGAACTTTTATTATGACAGCATGTTCAACTCATGGAAAGGCTGCCTTTGTAGTTAGATGGCTGCAGTGCTTGTTGAAGACATGTCTTATTTTGAATGCCTTTCTTCCCTCCAGGACAACACTGCCAGTGTCTTTGAACATTTATTATCCAATGAGTGGATTATTATCATAAAATATTGTGGAAAGTATTGACTGAAGGAAAGTAAATCTTTCCTAAGATATAATCAATTCACTGTATCAAAAATAATTTAATAATTATGGACAGACTGAAGAGATAACGCACATTATATCAATTCTCCAGTAGACTCTGATCACAAAGGTTATCAGATTGAAATTCTCTGTGTGTGTAAAACACCAAGACTGCAGTAGTCTCAGACAAGCAGCTGAATAATCCAAGCTGACATCTGTCCGGGTGCACTATCACAACTCGTTCCTTAAATTCCTAGATGCTGGTCTAAGATGTTTATTCACATCCATGAACACTGAATGAACAATTCCCTCCCAAGACAGGTGTCCAGTAGCAAAATGGCATGCTTCATTTGGCCTTAAGCATGGGTGACAGCTAATAAAAGCATGTGAACATGCGTTATGCATATATATGCCGTAAGGCATAATCGTCTTTGCTCCATGCAGAAATATTTCCTATTGCCCTGATTATTGTGAATGCCAGGAAGTATTTCAGGATGGACAATTATCTCCAGAACATCTGTGTTCAGCCTGGAAACAAGAAAATATTGCAGAGTGCTATTCACAGACATCTATTTAGAGGTTATTCAGTTTTTGCCATCTATTGACAGTATGAGCCATATAAGACGATTCACCAGCACATGTTGCTTTCCTGCCAGCTGTCACAGGAGCTGCTGCTGATCTCTGGCACCAAGCTGTGGCCAACAAGTGGCACAGGCAAAGGCTGATGCCCCTGCTCTGTGTAAAGCTATAGTTCAGGAAGCAAAAATTGTTTCTCTGGGCTACTTTCTGATGCAAATCAAAAATGGAGCATCTACCCACCCAGTAAACAATGAAGCAGGTTTCAGCATTTGTGCTTCATTTCTTTCCCAATGCCATAAAAAGAGATGTGCAAACACCTTCTAGCATGCTTCCTGATAGGAAAGATACATTTCATTTTAAATCTTTTATGTGATGCTATGTTTCATCAAGTAGATCATAAAAATTTTAATTACTGAAGAGGAGAAGACATGCAAGTGCTATGAAGCTTGCTGAGAACTTGCACAATGGGGCTCTGCAGCAGACTTTTCACTTGGGCAATTACTTTTTGTTTTCCAAGGAAGAGCACTTTACCTCAGAAAGGCTCAAGCAGTGAACGTTGATTTTAGCTGCATCTCTGCAATACATCTAACTCTGATGAACGTGTCAAAGCTAATATACCCACTGTATCTGAAAGTAGGATGCCTCAAAGCAGGAACTGTAGAGCTCCTGCTAGACGAGTTTTACATTGCAAATCAAGAAAGTGTTTATCTGAAACAATACTGTATTTTCTTTCCAGTTGGCCAAATTTACAAGCCTATGGGACTGTCTGTCTTAGACACTTGGACAGTAAAAAATTGCTATTACTATAGGACACAAGCTCAGTAAGAAAAACATAAGAAAACCTCCTTCATATCATAAAGTTGGTTTCTGCATCTGACAGCCCAAGTTAACAGCCTCCATCTCTTGGATGTTTAATTTTGTGACAATCAGCTTCAAGCTTTCTCCAAACATGTCCTAAATATTTTGAAAGAAGTCCCCTTAACCGGGCACGAACACTCCATGGCATCGACTTCCCACAAGCTTTCCATAGATGAATGACTACAGAAAACAAATATATTGGTCACGTCTAAGACTGTTCATCATGATCAATATTCTTCCACAACTTCATCATGCTCCTTATCTGTATGCAACACTACTGTGTATTGCACTTTGATTGTACAAGCAGATCGTCATTGCCTTCTGGGTTTGTGTGCAGCATTAGGGAGAATGGTAAATTATCTCACAAAGTCTGGCTAATTGAGGATTCATTAGCAGGGTGTTGCAGCTTGTATGGCTGTTGGAGAGAAAAAGAGGCAGCTGATGACCAGTCCTTCCAGTAGGTCTCGACAAGCACATAAAGGTCAGTGTTTCACAGCATAGTGTCCTTGAGCATATTGTAGACCTTATTCCTTGTGTTGTTTCAGCTGCTGTCCCTTCCTCAGCATCTTGATGTGCTTCATATTTCTCTCATTCTTGATTGCCATTTTAGTTTCCTGATAATTGGCTTAGCTTCCAGACATCTTTCCATCCTGCTGTGTGGATCACCGTCTATCTTGATGCCCTGAGTTCAGCCTGTAACCTCAGACCATGAAGGAGGAGCTGAGAAGTTATTTGCATTCGCTGAGTAGAAGTGGAAGGGGAAAAGCTGAAAGGAGATTCACAGTGGTGCTGTGGCACAGTGATTTTTCACAGAGAGACCTGTACTAGCCATCAGTTTGGTAGCAGAGGCCAGTCTGGTCATGATGACAAAAGGGAGGCTATGAAGAAGAGGAAGGACCAAGAGGTGCTCTCAGGAAGCAGCAAAATGTGCCCAGGCAAGTGAGTGGTGGTGCCTAGAGCAGACTGTGTGGCAGGAGGAGCTGGTGGCTCTGGTCTCTCAGGTCCTCACCATCATGGAGAACAGAGCCAAGCAAGGGGACCCAGCCAGGCGGAGAGCCTAGTGCATGAAAACTGCACAGCGGACTCCCTCTTTCCAAGATTATGCAGATATATGCACATATTTCCCCAAAATTGAGGCACAGACCAGACCAGAAGTGTGTTTGTTTGGATGACAGAAAATATAACTACCAGTGTTGCGATTTGGAAGGCTTTCAAAACCGCTCTCCTAGCTGGAGGCAGATGCCGCAAGCCACAGAGTTTAATAAAACAGCCTTGACCCAAGGTTTACAGCACTAAACAGCGCACTTGAGGCCAGATTAGTGAAAGCAGATGGGCAAAATATAAAGCTGCATAGACTAATTGGGCGCCCTGTTGGTGGACACTTCCCATCATCAGGGGAGTTTTGAATGACATATGTTTATCTTTTCTCCTTCCCTGGGATACTATTTCATTATACACAGTAATGAGACACCTGGCCCGATGATTGCTGGGCTGAAAATCCTGATGAGGATTTTCACCTGCTGTGTGAAAGTTTTTCTAGTGGTAAAGCATAGATGATCTACTCTTACCACTCCATGGGGCTCAGCAGAAGACTGGTTGTGTGGAAATCACTGTGATTGGAGTTATTAGCATTTGGGAGGCATCTCTCCCTTGGCTAAGAAAGGCAGATGGAGGTCACTTTTTAGCCAAGAAAGAAAGAAAGAGTGGTAAAAGGAAGAAATGAAGTGGAAATAACTTCAGACACATCATAGACAGTCTGGATAGTGGTGATCAATGGGGTTCACAGGACTTCAGTTATCACCCTTGCTTGGAGATGAGAATCCAGCCTAGTGCCCTACAGCCATTTGGGTGGCCCGTTGCTGCCCAGAGCAGCCACAGCACTGAGCCAAATCCTCACAGAAATTTATGTGCAAGGAGTAAAGCTTGTCCTCCAGGAAGTCTAGGGTCACTGAAACTTTGAGTGGAGGGGGTTTTTTTCTTAGTGACTTTTCTGTTCATAGACCCTGTTCAAGCAAGGGACCCCACGATGGATGTTTGCCAGACTACATGACCATTTTCAACACCTTAAAGAACACTTCTCTCTTCCTGTGGCATATCCTCCATCCCACCACATATCTGATGGCTTTGTATGGCTGGAAGTACAAGACAAGTCCTCTGTCCAGTTCCTTCTGCTTTTACATACATCTTCACTGCAGCTGGTGGACACAAGACCCTGCCACCCACTCTGGGATGTGTGTCAAAGCTGGGGCAGGGCAGGTATGCATTGGTTCCCACCCCTGAACACCAGTGGGATTGCTGGTAGAAGGCTCCTGGAGAGGAGCTGGCTCAACACTAGCTGAGTTATTGGAGGCAAGCATTGAGTAATCATGTTCCTATCTGTATAAACTGGAATCAGAAGTGAGTTATTCAGTCAGTGGAAATAAATGGATTTTTCCAGCTGGTGTGGCTGAGGCGTACTGTGTATATATCTTCCTTCCACCAACCAGCTCCCTTTTCAATAATCAAGCTCTATAGCTATAACAATTCTACTGACTGGAAAGAAATGTGTGTTCACAACATGCACCAAGAGATAAATCCTGATACAGCACCAGGAACACATTCCATGCATTACATGTGCCAAAGGAGTAGCATTTATTTGGGTCATTTATGCTCCACTGGAGTGGAAAAAGGAAGAAAAAAAAAAAGGCCTTGCTATAACGAATGTGGACTCTTTGTGTCCTGCAGAGAATAATCCCTGTGTATCGGCTAACAGGGATTGCTATCCGTCAGGGCACCCAGGAGTGGCTTTGCAGGACAGGTCTGTTCTGGACCCACAGCCATGTGTACATGTTCACTCTTCCAGGCCCCGGCCAACACCCACCCAAACCCCTGCTCCCTGTGCTGCTCATCCCTGCAGCAGCCCCTCATTTAGCCATGGCCAGGAGTCTTCCCGTACTTCACAGGAGCACCTCCTGCAGCCTGTCTTGCTCTGTCCCACATAAAAGCCTTTCTTTCAGCTCTCTGCCTTTTCTGAACAGGTCACTTGAGAGAGTTCAATTTTGCACAAGTTATTGCTGAACCTACAAAAATGCCCCGAGCTTGCAGAGTGACCGTTGTCCCATTGGGCTGTGCAGCTTTTATGATCTAAATAGAGCAATGAAGAGAGAAAAGGGCAGAGGAAGGAGAGCACAGCAGGCCAGAGCTACAGCTGAGACCAGAGCTGCCTTCAAAGTGATGACCCTACCCTCCTACAAAGAAGGAAAGACTAAATTATAAACTCCTGAGAATTGCTGCCTTTTCCTCTCTCTATCCCAAAGGCCATGAGCTCTCAGAGAAGAACCCTCCCCTTTCTCAATATTAAGAAAACATCCAGCACGTTGCAGCTGGTGCTACAAGTACAGGGTAACCCGATATGTATCTGCAGGCACCTGGTTGGTATTTCCAGCTGCTCTGGAGGAACAGCCTGTCTATCTATACCCTTACGCACCCACGAGGTTTTTTTCTTCATCACATTTAAACTTATCAGCACTGGGGAGGGTAGGTTGAGGAAGGAGAAGAGACAAGGGAAAAAAGTCCAAAGTTGTATATTTGTGCTTTACCATCAGACAGAATAAACCCATCCGTACTTTGCAGGCTGTCTGTTCCCACATCGGGAGAAGGGGCAGCAAGTTCACCTTGTCTTTGATGGGAATAACATTAGTGGTGCTTTTAACCCTTGCTAGCTTGCACTTTCCTCAAGAGACACTGAAAGAGGCCAGAGCAGCAACAAATTATCATGGAATGCAGAAATACAGGTAGATTCATGCAAAATTCAGACAGCTCTGTAGTGTTTGAAAGTGAAAATTAAATGTATTTCTCTGGATTTCTATCAGTGTAGTAAAGTACCTACAGATCCGAATGGACGTAACCCTTAGTCTTTCATTGTGAATGTATTTTTTAGATAGGAAACACCTCACTAGAGTGTAAACGTTTCTAGTTTTTGAGTAAAAAAACTTCAGTCTTCCAGAACCATACACTTCAAAAAACTTCAGTCTACACAGGAAGACATCAACTATATATTTGCCATTTCAGATATCTGTGCTACATCAGTGTCAAAACAGGGAGGAATAAACAAGAACCATTACACTACAGTTAAAACAGCCCACTCCTGGGAAGGAACAGTGCCTTTGGAAGAGTGACGGGAATTGTTGACAGCTCCTGAGTGGGTGGTGACAGTAAGCTTCCTGGTCTTTCTAACTTGTAGAATTTCATACACATATTCAGCACTGAGTTCCTATATTGTCATAACATAGGAAGTCCTAGTGAAGGATGATCGGATGCATCGTGCCCCACTAGGCATAGAGAAGTTTAAAACTCCTCAGTTGATGAGCCAGCCCACACCTAGTCTGGCTTGTTGGTCCATCATCCCATCAGCCTCAGTCATCTGGCCAAGATTAATGAACAGGAGATACACAGGTATGTAGAAGTGAATGGGGTGGGAAGCAGTAAAAAATTTCCATTCCTCTGTCATTTTCTATAAAGAATGGAAGTGAGAAACCTATGTGAAAATGACATATTATGAGAAGACGCAGGACAGTGAAGGATAGTAGATGGCAGAGGATCAACAAATATACAGGTGAAATATACGGTAGTACAGAACTTGGGATGAACTTACGGGTTGTTGACTCTAGCTGACAAAAGTCTTTGGGGGCTATATCATGTAATCCCAATCCTTACGCGATCACACTCCATCCTAAAAGACTGAAGGGTGTTCGTGTTGGAGAAATAAGATGTTCTAGAGATCCCTTGCTCTTGCAGTCAGAAACCCACCAATAATTGATCTGATCTTGCTCACAGCCATGTAGGGGTTTTTTGTTCACATAGATCTTCTCTGCTTTTGTTTATCCTTCTGTCCTACTGCCTCTAAGAAATACCAGTCTTAAGATTGTTTTCGGAGAAAATCTTACTGTGGTGTGCTCTGTGACTACAAGTTTCATTTAATACTACTTTGTGCTTACTTCTATGTGTTCAGTGTTTTTGTCATTCAAAAGTGGGTTTGTTTGGGGTTTTTTTGCATGTTACAGATGTCTAAATGATGGGATATAAATCCTTAGGCCATGCTTTCTGTTTTTTTCTTAAATAGAAGTGCTGTGGGTTTTTGCTTTCTGGGAAGATATTTGAAAGCAAAATACTGTAGGATGAAGAGAGATTAACACGATACAGGGTGAGGAATGTAGTTGTGAGTGTCTTTCACATGGAGGCACGCAGTGGACTGCAGCTCAAGTTCAAAGATGTATAGCACATATATGTTTACAAATATACATATTCTGCAATCAACAGCTTTAGAGACACAATTAGGTAAAGTGTGTAGAAACACAAAGGATTTAATTGTTTTCTGAAGAGAATGCGAACTCGGTCTTAATACAGTATCTGCAATACCGTGAAACAGGCAAACTGATTCTCTTTTTGTGTTTGTGTCCTTACCCCTAAGATAGTAAACATATTACCCAAAACAATAAAAGGTAAAAATAATTAAAGCAGATAGGTTGAATATTTGTGAATGTCCTGAAATATTTGTGAATGTCTTGATATTTCTGTCTTGCTGAAATTAATAGGAAAGGCAGAAAATGACCTGGCACTAGGGTACAGCAGTGGCTCCAGTACAGTTGGCAGATTCCAGTTGCACTGCTGGAGCAGATGGCCCAAAATAAACAAAAAGGCTTGTCAGCATCTTCAGACAGACAGATCTGAGTAAGCAGCGACTGATGTGTTTGGGTTTTTTTTTCACAAGCCCCCTCTAAACCATGTTAAAACTTATAAATATGCCACTAGTGAAGTAATAGCTTTACTCTTTATTCAGTCTCAGGCACAATGGCTTTTATAGCAACCCAGATCTCTTCTGCGTTCACCTGTTTATGATGAATATAAAGAGCCAAGAACACGCACAAGCTGAAAGGAGATCTCCGAAGTTTTCTATGGATAGCTTGTTTCCAGGACTATATCCTACTGTGCAGTTCACAGTCTGTTCTTAACATGGATTTTTCCACAGCCTGGGGTAACAGAGAAGCATCAATGTCATTAAGTAGAACCCAGCAAGGAGTCAGAAGGCTACTCATACTTTGAGAACATCCTAACAGAAAAATAGGGCTTTTTCAGGTGAATTTGATAATAGGAAACACTATAGTTTCTCTTCTGTCATATCCTCTCTGCATATATTTCTTAGAAAAATTACCCCAGAAACACGAGACTAGGACTATTAATCAGGATAGCATATTCTTGATGCAGAAGGGTGGAAGTCAAATATAATTGTCCTGAGCAGAATATATTTCCATAACAATGAAATCTCAAAATCAGTCTCCTGTTCATTTCAGCAAAGGAAGAATTATCATACCTCCAGATATTTTGGGTCAGTGGGGATACCATTATAACCTTCTGAGTTTGCAAGAGCTGCTTCAAGCTGTATTGTGTTATGATGACTCTGTCACTGCAATGTGACAAAATGGCAGGAGTTTTAATTTAGACCAGTAGATGGGGATTAATCAAGCTGTTATTCTTGCTGTTGTATACCACCACTGGAGGCTTTTAACTAGCCAGCAGAGACTTACAAGTGTGGAAACTGGGTTTTTTGCCTATTCATTAGGAAAGAGAATTGTTCTCCCTTAGCAGAGCAACCTGCAGCAGAGTAGAGGACCAAAACTTCCAGTGGAGTCAAGCAAGCGACCTCATTAAAATCGAGACACAAATCTGGCAGTGAGAATGAGAATTTGAGTGCCCTAGGAGTCTGGACTAGTCTGTAAATAAGAGGAGATTTTCCCTGCAGACAAAAACCCCACAAAGTTCAAAGGGACAGCAGGAAGTGATACATTTTCCCCTGAAGCTAAATAAAAATTGGATATGAAATAGAATGGTCAACGGTGTGCTCCCTTCAGCTTCAACATGAGAGACCATTACCTTAGGATAAATTTGAAAGAGTCACAAAAACGTCTATCATCTTTATCAGTCTCCAGACTAAAACATGAACATTAAGGGAACAAAATTCAAGCAACTGCTGGTAATTTGCAATTTAAAAAAAAAAAAAAAAGGCAGAAGGAAGGGACTCTGGGTCTCCAAAGGAGACAGCCCAGCAGATACGCAGCCTGGACATTTGAACAAGTCACCTGAGATTGTTACCTTCATAATCGGCCAAGGAACAGTCATCACCAAAGCACAGGTCAAACCATCATGAAGTACATCTGATAGGTCAGATGAGCTGAGCCTCAAATCAGTTTCTGTCTCTCTACCACCCTTAGCTCCCAAATGTTGCCTCCTAGCACTGGTATGCTTTCTAGACATCTAAAATTTGGTGATACAAATGCCATTTTATCCTTAAGTCCAACAATTAACCTTGAGATCCTCAGACAAATGGACTTGGGATCTTCTTGTATCCTCCTTCAACAACACTGCAAAGCCACGGGCTACACATGTCTGTAGGACACATTGTTCCTGGGCTGAGGTGTGAACAGAAATAGATGCCCTGGACAAAACTTTTCACAGTATGTAGAAAATCATAGAGTTTAGAGATAACTGATGATGAAGATAAGTTTTGTGGATTTGATAGGTTTATGTTTTTTTAAGTCATGGCTCAGACTGGGCCTTGAGACTCTATTCTTCAATGTCAAATCCCCTAGGAGTATGATTTCCAGAAATGTTTAATGACTATTTAATAACAGCTGCATAAAATATCTCTGATCATATTTTTATATCCCCAATGACAGAATTGTTCAGCATTGAAGTATTTTATGGTTATTAAAAAAAAATTAAATCACTCTTTTTTCATCGAGTTGCCCTTAAAGCAAACCCTGGCTCGGCAGCGTGATCCTCGCCTCCTGGCTGAGAGGACAGGCCAGATATGAGCTACACAGAGCAGAAAGAGTAAGAGATATGCCTTGACTGTTCACAGCAGCTCACTGTGGCAAAACCTGTGACTGGCTTTTTAGAAAGGCTGGAAAATCTTATCACGTAAGCATTTGCAAGTGAGCAGGTGAAGACAAGACATAGGTGATGAAACTGCTTCTTTCAGGGCACCAGCTGATCACCTCTAGGGTACAAAGCAAGAATTTACCTCCTGACTGAAGAGCCCAGAGCAGATGCTGACACATTACTGGAGAGACTGGTCTTTCCTTGAAACAAAAATTGTTGTCCAAACCTGGGATGCAAGCTTTCCACACTCCAGCTACATCTAACCTCTCCCTCATCAGCAGCCAACAAAAAGCAAGCACAGTGCGTGTCACCAAGACCTCCTGTTTGGTTTATCTGAGTCTGGCAGAGGTCTGTGGGACTCCCCTTTCTGTCTGCCAGGGTTGTTGCTCTCCTCCCAGCTCAGTCTGGCTGCCTTTTCTTCGCTTTGCTTGGGGACACAGATCCCACCCAGGCCTACACTTGAGAGTTAACTTGTCTTGCGAGAGACATGTGCTAAGTTCACATGAACTGAGCTGCTTGCTCATGGAGATATGATAACATGGTCATGTCTGCAGGGCAAGAACTGTCTAATTTAGAAGGTCTTATTTCTCTTTAGCCAGACATCACCTGGAGCCAGCTGACAGCAGCTCCTTGCTCCTGGGCTCCGAAAGGTTTGCATATGTATGATCAATACTGGCCATGTACACAGATTAGTCCAGTTACTGTTGGGGTCCACACTTGCTCCTAAGGACATCTGTGGTAATCCTAAATACATTCCAGTCCTAAACAGGACTACCTGCATGTCGAGCTTGCTAGGATGTTTTCAGCCTTGAAGTGGATGAAGGTAATTTGTTAATGCAATTCCCTTGCAAGTGAAATGTGTATGTGTCTACAAAATAAAACATAAAGGAAGAAAAAAATCTATGAATTCTCAGACCATTAAAAGCCAGTTTCCAATAACTGGATTATCAATCCAGTTGTCTCACATTCTCAGCTTCTGGTTGCTTATTTTTGGCTAATATTAACAGCTGCCACTCTTGTTACAGTCAGGTTCATGTGAGCTCAGGAAGCGAAATATGTTCTTATAACACTTTGCATTCCTAAAGGGAACTGAAGTAATCCTAGATCTTGTTACATTTCCATTTTCAACTGAATTAGTGAGCCTGTTAATATGTGCAGCAATTATACAAATAGAGATGGTTCCAGAAGAAATCTTTTTTTAATATGTCTATCCTCATCATTACCCAGAAACCATTTTCTTTACATTAATTACATGTGCATTTAAATTCCATTTTGAATGCTCATCACCAGTCTGAGACCCTTGAAACGCAGCTACCTCTGAGGAGAAATCAGCCTTAAAAACTACTCAGCCACAGCAGAGTACTGATAGGGAAGAAGATTCTGTTGAGAGTCTTGAGGCTTTGTGCCTGTTCCTGCAAGAATTTTTATAGGGTGTTTATGTCTATTTCAAAAAGATCTTTTCTAAGGCTGTTTATAAAAGAACATTCCATGGCAACTGGGAGGTTTCAGTTTATCTGTTTTGGCTGCTTTCTAAAGTGGAACCATGTCTTTTTATAATTCTAGCATTTACAGTAAATCTGAATTCATATGTGTTGAGGTTAGGGCTGGGCCGGCCACTGAATGCTGACAGCTGCTTCCTAACCCCTTTCCTCCCCCAAAAAGGAATGGAAAGAGAATGAGGCAGAGAGATTTACGAATTTGAAAAGAAAACTAAACCAGCTTAAATAAAACAATAATGGTACTGATAAGAAAATAACAAAAAGAATTAATTATATACAATTATATACTCAGGTGATATTGAACCCGACTTCCCCCAATAGCAATCTCCACTGATGCTGCAGAGCCAGTGGTGCCGGGGAAGCCCCAGGCTCAGCAGCAGAGGGGAACTGGACACGGGAGCTGGATTTGGGAATTCAGGATCAGGATCAAAGGCAGAAGATCAGATGGAGTCCTCCTCAGATTCCAGCCATTGAATAAGAGACCTTAACCCTGTGATCCCTCAGCTTTATGATGAAGATGATGTATATGGAATGGAATACTCTTGTTAAAAAGTAGAATGGCATAGGTTGGAAGGGACCTTAGAGATCATCTAATCAAACCTCCCTGTCATGGGCAGGGACACCTCTCAACTAGATCAGGCTACTCAAGGCTCTGCCCACCTTGGCCTTGAACACCTCCAGGGAGGGGGCAGCCACAACTTCTCTGGGCAATTTATTCCAAAGTCTTGCCACCCTCGTACTGAAGAATTTTTTATTAAGATTCAGTCTAAATCTATTGTCCTTTAACTTAAATCCATTTCCCCTTGTCCTGTCAGTGGACACTCTTGTAAAACGCTTGTCCTCAGCCTTCCTGTAGGTTCCCTTCAGGTATTGGAAGGCAGCTATTAGGTCCCTCCAGAGTATTCTCTTTTCCAGACTGAACAATCACAGCTCCCACAGCCTGTCTTCGTAGCAGAGGTGCTCCAGCCCCTGGATCATCCTTGTGGCCCTCCTCTGAACACGCTCCAACAGATCCACGTCCCTCTTATGGTGGGGACACCAGAACTGTACTCAATATTCAAGGTGGGTCTCACAAGAGCAGAGAGTAAAGGGGAAGAATCACCTCTCTTGACCTGCTGACCACACTTACCTTGATACATTCCAGGCCTTCTGGGCTGCATGAGTGCACTGCCGGCTCATGTTGAGCTTCTCATCTATCAACACCCTCAAATCCTTCTCTTCAGGGCTACTCTCAACGCACTCTATGCTCAGTTTGTATTTGTGCCTGGGATTGGCCCAACCCAGGTGAAGGACCTTGCATTCTGACTTGCTGAAGCTCATGCAGTTTGCACTGGCCCATTTCTCAAGCCTGTCAAGGTCCCTCTGGATGGAATCTCTTCCCTCAAGCGAGTCCACGGCACCACACAGCTTGGTGTCGTCGGCAAACTTGCCGAGGGTGCACTCGATGACACTGTCCATGTCTCTGACAAAGCTGTTGAACTGCACTGGACCCAGAACAGACCCCTGAGGAACTCCGCTTGTTACTGGTCCCCACGTGGACATTGAGCCATTGACTACAGCCCTTTGAGTGTGACCATCCAGCCAGTTCTTTTCCCACCAAGTGATCCATCTGTCAAATCCATGTCTCTCCATCTTAGAGACAAGGATGTCACGTGGGACAGTGTCAAAAGCCTTGCACAAGTCCAGGAAAATGACATCAGTTGCTTTTCCCATGTCAATCAGCTCTGTAGCTTTGTCATAGAAGGCCACTAAACTAGTCAGGCACGACTTGCCCCTAGTGAAGCCATGTTGGCTGTCACCAATCACTTGATTATTTTTCATGTGCCTTAGTACAGCTACCAGGAGGATCTTGTCCATGATTTTACCTGGCACAGAGGTGAGGTCACTTGTCCTGTCTATTACTCACCAAAATTGTAATTTTTTGCTTCTTTGTGACCCCTTTTACTTCCTGGCACCCCCAGCATGGCACACAAGATCCAGAAGTGATGGTGGCCATTATAGGAGCAAGTAGAAGCAAGAACATTTCCGCATAGCAATCCCTGGTAGGAACCATAAACATCAGGTGTTACCACTTCTAGTAGCAGACACTGTCTGCAAAAACATGCTGCTAACTTCAGAAAGTGTAGCCTTTTAGAAGAGACCGAGTTGAAAAGTAAAATCACTGAACAGCATTGGTTCTCTTTAGCTTAAGCCAGGACAATGTACAAAAGCATTACTAAGCTCATTGACTAGGTATCAATCATCTTATTTTTACAAAGGAAGATGCAGAACTGTCTGTATCAAAAAATATTTCTTTGTGCACTGTGGTTTTAGTACAAGTTGTATATCAGTCCTGAAGAATTTACCTGTACTGTTCTTCTAAGTGAGGTGAGCGATTGATGTGGCTGATGCAGCTCATGTAATCCAGACTTTGCTGTGTTGCAGGAAGCAATAGGGTGTGGAATCCTATCGTTTCTGTATGTGGAGATGCTTGGTCAGTCAGCTGCACAGGAAAGCTATTGTTTTATAGATTCTTGCAGCACCTTGATCTATCATCCTTTTCTAATAGCTGTCTGACAGCTTGCACTTAATGAGCCTTACAAGGCAATACTAAAATGAGTGTGGCTGCTGTCTCATCTTCTGAATAGCATCCAGACCACTATGATCAAGTGTTGTAGTTTAACCCCAGATGGCAGCTAAGCCCCACACAGGCACTCTCTCATTCGTCCCCAGTGGGATAGGGGAGAACTGGAAGGGTAAAAGTAAGAAAGCTAAGTGTCTAAGATAAAGATAGTTTAAGAGGTAAAGCAAAGGACACAAACAAAAGCAAATAAAGATTCAGTGTTCCACTTCCCATCAGCAGGCTGATGAACTCTTGTTCAGCCATCTCCAGGAAAGCAGGAGTCATCATATATAAGAGTTATTTGGGAAGAAAAATGTTAAAATTTAAAATATCTCCTCTTCTTTCTTCTTCCCCCAGCTTTTATTACTAGTAATGATGTCACATGGTATGGGACATCCCTTTGGTCAGTTGGGGTCAGCTGTCCTGGCTCTGTCCCCTCCCAGCTCCTTGTGTACCCCCAGCCTCCTCACTGGTGGGGAGGGGTGAGGAGTAGAAAAGACCTTGACTCTGTGTAAGCTCTGCTCAACAGTAACTAAACATCCCTGTGTCATCAACAGTTTTCATCATAAATCCAAAACATAACCTCATACCAGCTACTATGAAGAAAATTAACTCAATCCCAGCAAAAATGAGTACAACAAGAAAATTCAAACACAGCTGCAAAGAGGGATCATCACTGCCTGAACGGATGCAAACTGACTCTGCATTTGTAACTCAAGAGTAAAACTTGTCTAAACTGACCTGGCTAATTTATCTCAAAGTAAGATAAGATCAGATAAAGCTTACTTACTCAAATTCCCTTTTCTCCAACATGATGTTTCAAATGCTGAAGAAAAATATTTATTTGTCTGGAAAATTAGTTAAGTAGAATTATGTGGTACCAAAAGTGGAAATAAAAAACCAAGCTGGATCTCTAGAGAGACAAGGACTTGCAGTCTACAGATGCCAAAAATGAAGAAGTCCTGTAAGCCTCAGGAAGCCACAGTGGTACTTTTCTCTTGTTGTTTATTTAGACAAAGATTTTATGTGCCTTTTTGGTGGCAGAGTTAAAAACTCAGAGAATCTGTACAGGTGTGAAGAGAAAAGGACCTCTCAAGCAAGTTTTAGACATGTCAGGATGCATGACCAAACACTTGAGTTGTGATTAGTCAGAGACCAGAAAGGGAAGGAAATGAAACAGTCTTTAGCACTTTGGTATCATAGAATCATAAAGGTTGGAAAGGACCTTAAGATCATCAAATCCAACCTACAGCCCTACATCATCCTAACACTAAACCATCTCCTGAAGTGCCACTTCCAACTGTTTTTTTAAACACATTCAGGGATGGTGACTCCACCACCTCCTTTGGCAACCCATTCCAATGCTTCACCATCCTTTCGGTGAAGGAGTTTTTCCTAATATCCAATCTAAACTTCCCCTGGTGCAACTTGAACCCGCTCCCTCTTATCCTATCACTATTCACTAGGCAGAAGAGGCCAACACCCATCTCACTACAGCTGCCTTTGAGGTAGCTGTAGAGAGCAATAAGGTCTCCCCTCAGCCTCCTCTTCTCCAGGCTGAACAGCCTCAGCTCCCTAAGCCTCTCTTCATAAGACTATATATATATATATCCACCACCAGAGACACAAATGCCATCTTTCTTCTCCACTCAAAAAAACCACCTCCAATGATTTTTTTAACAAATGTATAAATTTACTATCTTGGAACCCTTTGCCAATTCCCAGTGGAAAAATCATTGAAATCATAGAATAATTGGGGTTGGAAGGGACCTTCTAAAATCTTCTAGTCCAATCACCCTGCCACAGGCAGGATCACCTTTCACTAAATCAGGTTTCTCAAAGTCCCATCTAACCTGACCTTGAACACTTCCGATGATGGGGAATCCACAACTTCTCTGGGCAACCTGGTCCAGTGTCTCACCACTCTTACCACAAAAAAAACTGTTCCTTATGTCAAATCTAAATCTGCCCTTTTTCAGTTTTAAAGCTGTTGCCCCTCGTCCTGTTAGGTTCCGGTAAAAAAGTCTATTTCCATCTTTCTTATAAGCCCCTTTTATACATTGAAAAGTCCCAGTAAGGTCTCCCCAGACCCTTGTGTTCTCCAGGCTAAGCAACCCCTGAGATGGTGGCTCTGTGTCCGCAGTGCAGATAAATGGGGCATGGTGATGTCTTTGCGGATGGAGACATTAGGGTTTTGCCTAGGGAAGCAAAATTAATAAGCTGGGGGGTTTTCACATACTGAGCAAGGCAGGCAAACTTCTGCCCAGAGCCTAATCCTAAGATCCCCAGGTGGGGATGCTTCTTTCTTCTACTTTAGCACCTACTCCTATGCTGAAAAGACTGCCTGCCCTCCTCTGTGGATAGACTGTGAGATTGTCCCAGGCAACATGCCTCAGTTCAAAACATCTGCAGCCCTGCAGAATGTGCCCGGCATCAGCTACATGCGGCACACAAATGTGTGGGGAGAAGATAGCTCTGCTGTTGCTTCCTTGGGGCACTGAGAAGTGCACAGTGATCCCTTCAGGATACCTTGTTAGAACAGAAAGAGCATTTTTGAACAGTTATTTGTGAGCCAGCCTTCCTTTGGTCTGTTTGCACGGGACACACACGACTGTTTTGAAAGGAGTCTGAACGGGATTTATTTATTCATGTGGTCTCTGAGCAGGTCAGTGGGTTCCTCCTGCATCACAACACTGAGGACTTGTGCTGTCACATTGGCCAAATCAAAACACAGCTCCTAAACCTGCATGACATCAATAACCTTAGTGGAGCCTGGTGAGCTTTGATGGAACACGAGGACGTGACATCAGATGCCAAGGATTTGCTTGTCATCTCCATTGTAGCTTCGCTCTGGGATGCTTGCTGGGCTACAGAAATCTGCCACAGACTAATCTGCTTGGGATGTCAAGGAAGCTGAAGCTGAAACCTTGATGTATGAATCTTCTGTGCTGATAACTCTCTGCTGAGCTTTGATGAATGCATAAAGAGTTGGCAGATGAGTGGAGTTTTTGATTAACTGTGCTAGTCTACGCGCACTCAAGCTTCAGTGAGATTCTATAGTGTCAGTCAGCCTGCTGTCTCCTGTGTGCTGAATTCTCATTTAAGCTTTTGTATTTAACTGGAAATTCTGATTTCTCTTTCACCATGGAGTTTAAAATGAAGTTCAAATCAGACATCATTTACAGCATTATAAAGACTGTGTAATATTTTCTGTCTCTGTAAGTAGCTTTGAGATAGAATTACGTTTAATGTTTGTAACTTCTTGTATCCACGTTTGCATTAATGCATTTTCCTTAACAAGATAAAAATATTTCTCCACTGAGCACATCCATACAGAGCTGTGCTTATGAATATATTTGTCCCAGGTATCAAGTTGCTCCATTTCTGCAAAAAATAAGTTAGCTTCTGCTTTTTAAAGGGTAACTTGAATGTAATTGAATCATCCAGGCACAGATGAAAACTTAATAATCACAAGGAAGATCAGAATTTAGATCACAACATGCAAAGATGAATAGATGTATCCTGAGCAAGGTGAACAAATATACAGCAAATTATGTATCCCCAAAGCTATAAGAGAAGAGAAACAGCGCATCCTGTTCTTGTAATAATGCTGTTTACTAAAGCAGTACGTAGACAGCCATCAAGATGGAGAACCATTATCCTAATCATGGACAAACATAAGAGGTTATACTATTTCTGTTATGCTTTTCTTGCGTACTAAAAGCAAAGCGAGGCTGTAAGAATGAAGACAGACATAATAGAGAAATAGTTAACATTGCAACGTGTAAATATGGCTCCAAGGTGCCTTGCTGGGTTTTATGTCTTCATTTTGTGGTTTGTGGTTTCGTTACCCTGAATATTGGCCCTGTTTTTACAGTCCTTAGTTTTCCATCAGTCTGTGTGTCCGACTATCTGCCTGTTTTCCTGATTCAGGTTAGCTGGAGTTCAGCTCAATACATTGGACAGAAGCTTCTCAGAAACAGCATCAAATCTCATTTGTGTAGGATAACTGTGTTGCCTCTAGGAGTTCATCCTGTCTACAGTCACGCAGGTGGGATGGTACTCAGCTCTGACCCGTGAGCTTGCACCTCTTCATAGTTGACCTCAGCTTGTCCCTGTGATTGCAGCACAGCATTTGCCTGATGAAGAACGATACAGCCTCATCTGCTGTGTTCTTCTATACAGTCTCACTGGCTATTATCCATGTTTTCCAATAAGATCACTACGGAGCATTAAGCATGCAGTATATGTTGTTTAATAATTGTCGTATATTACAGTTACTCAATAATTGTAATATGCTGTCTCACCACTCTATCTTGAGACCTCATTGTCTGTTGGTGTCAGGGATATTTTATTTGTAGGAATGCCATCTCTTTCAATTACTATTTGTCTACATGAATCCCCTAATCTATGATTTTAGTTCAGTTAAACAGAGCATTAAATCTAACTCAATGCAACATAAAACATCACAACAGAGCAATTTGTTAAGGCAAGTCATCTTCATGGTGTGATGCTCTGGGAAAGGAAGAGACAAGGGGAGCATAATGTATGCTGGGTTTTACCTGATGTTTTGCATTCCTCTGAATATACTTTTCAGAGAAGCCTCTCAGCTTCTTTTCTCTCCTTTTCATTATAATGGGTAGCAGTAGCATTTACTGCCTCCACCCTTTCCTGTACATTTTATTGTTTCTAAGCCCTGCAGGACTCCAGCCAAAATTTATGGTTTGGGTGTGCTACGGGGGCTGTGCTGCCAGTGCAGTTCTGCAGCCCAATGCACTGACAGTGTCTAAATGTGTTTACAGTCCCTGTACCTCATGTCAGCTGTTCCTTCTGCAGAAACCCCCAAGAGGTCTTTAGGAAGAATTGGTCACAACTGACGAGTTTTGAAAATACAGTTTTTACTGCCCTTTGTAGGGAGGGTGCCATTTACAACTGTTTCTGGCAGAATATCCCTCTGTGCCCAACAGAATCGGAAGAAACCAATGAACTGTTGCTGAAGTCTTTCTTTTATTGCAATGGGGATCTCCCAAGTTCTGAGTTAGACACGAGGAATTAAAGAAAATACATTCCAAAGCCAATTCATTTCATCTATGTTGGGATTAAAAAGACATTAAAAGTTCTGTCTCCTACTACCAAAGCTTGATATGCATGATCCATTTGCTTTTAACAGTCAGCCCATCTCTGCTGAAAGATGTGGGAACCATTAAATGGTACAGAAAGAGACAGTGAAAAAGGACCAAGAAAAAAAGGAAGAATCCCACACACTTTGAGCTAACAAAGGCTCTAGTTCACTGCTTTTGAGCATGATCTAACGTTTTCAGCACACCAGTGATTTTTAAGTTGTATTTCAAAGTGACTGAATGTATTTCAGGGTGCACACTGTCGCACTTGGGGACCTTGAGCTCTGATAACACCTTTCTTGGCTGTCCTTATTCACTTATTTCCTGCCTTATCCATTTTCAGTTATACTATCTACTTGAAACTTCATCCGTTTTAAAAAGAGTTTTAAATAATTTGAGTATTATTTATCTACTTAAATTTGTCCTTCCAAATTGTGTGATTTTATACTCTAACCATAGTATCATAGAATCATAGAATCACAGAATCACAGAATCATAGAGTTATCTATTTAAACAAAGAAAAAAAGTTAGAAGATTACATTTTCTGCAGCCTTCAGGACTTGTGTTACTTTGTTCAACACACTTTTAAGAGGCCATTTTTTGTATACACTTACTTTCTTAGAGCAGCAGTCCCCTCAAAAGTGTCTCACATGAATTAGTAAATCACCATGGATGCATTTTATATAAATTATTGCTCTGAAAGTAAGGCATCAAGACACCAAAGTTGGTTATTTAGACTTGATCTAAAGCACTTGGAGAGAAAGAGTCTTCTCTTCTGATTATGAAAAAGGCCTTCTACCAAAGACTTCAATGGAGGAAAATATTTTTAGGTTCAAGAGACATCTCATTCCACCTACCTTGCACACTAATTTTAACACAGGATGAAAAGACTATTACACCTTCACTTAAAAATGAAATGGTCTTGCAAAATAAAGGTGAACAAAACCCAGTCACAAAGGAATGTTCAACGGCAGCTGGTGCCAAGGCAAGTGGCCCTGCCACCACTTCCAGGAGACCAGGGGAATGGGACAAGGCTCTTGGGACCGACAGCTATACCGGGAGTTTTAGGTCACAACTTGCCAGCTGAAAGTGACTTGCCAGGCCAAGTGAAAGCCATATCTGGTCCCAGTTTGGACTAGTTCACTTGGCTGGAAAACACTCAAACAGAGATGAGAGCAATTTTGCATAGAGAAAATCACCCTGGTACTCCTCCCAGGTAAAAGCCTCTAAACACCGTAGTGAAGCCACAGGAGGTGTGGGAGTTGCTGAGTATCAAATCCTCATGAAATCCTTAAAAGCACAAGATAGGATTTTTCATAAGGTTCATAACTCCACAAGATTAGTGAGCCTGAGCTTCATTCGTAATTATCAAAATATCACATCCCCTATTCCGAATGGAAATGTTATTGTCTGTAGTTTCAGGATTGTTTTGGGTTTTTTTACAGGATTGTTTTCTGTGCTTTGTGCTGTAAGACACAATCGATTAATAAATGAATTTGAAATTTTTAATAGTCTTCTTTTTTGTCTGAAAATATATATACTTTTTATATTTCTGTTCCAGAATCTAGAACAAACCCAAAATATTGTAGCAATCTGTAGGAACAAAACAGCATGAAAAATCAGGGTACAATGCCCCTACAAATACCGTGAATGCAACCTATCTCCTACCAAAAGCCTGTTTTGCTGTACTGTACTCCTTACACTGTACTACTTATGTTAGTATAGTCTGGACAAAGAGTTTCAAGCATCCCATGCACTGGAGGCATAAGGAGGTAGACAACTGATCCGGAATGGATCTAAAATTGCAGTCACACTTTGAAGGAAAGGCTATGATATGTACATTCAAATGTCCACACTCTGGAAACCAATTTCTCTTGATGGCAGAAGAAGTCCCTGAAGTCCACAAAAATTTATTCATGTACCTTGGGTTAAATAGTTGTTTACAGATATCTTGGGTTTAGCTAAAAATACAATTCTGTGTGACTTTTACTTTCCAGCTCAGACTTTTCTAAAAGGCTTCAGGTTCTGAAGTCAGCAGCATGTTTCTGCAGACAGTGTGTGCTACCAGCAGTGATAACACCTGATGTTCACAGTTACTGCCTGGGACTGGGATGCAGAAAGGCTCTTGCTGATACTTATTCCTGTAGTGACCAAGGCCACTGCTGGCTCTTGTGTGCCACGCTGGGGGTGCCGGGAAGTAAAAGGTTGCACCTCCTGGGGGTAATAGACAGGTGACCAACAAGAGTATTCTATTCCATATACGTCATATTTAGTATAAATTGAGTGATCACGAGAGTTTCAGCCCTTTTTCTGCAATGGCCGGTGTCCAGGGAGGACTCCATCTGATCTCCTGCTTGTGATCAGGATCCTGAGTTCCTGAGTCCAGCTCCCTGTATACATCTCTTGCCTCCGCCGAGCCTGGGGCTGCCCCAGTGCCGCCTGCTCTGCAGCACCAGTGGGGATTGATATTGGAGGGTAGTTGGGTTGGATATCAGGCTACTATCCATAGTTGTATAGAGTTCTTTACTTTTATCGTTTCACCATTATTTCCATTATTTCCTTAAAGCTCTTCTAGTTTTTCTTCTCTGACCCGTAAGTCTCTCTGCCTCATTCCCTTTTCCTTCCCGTTCTGGGAGGAGAAGAGGGGCTCAGAGAGTGTCTGCCTGTGTTAGTGGCCAGCCCAGTCCTAACCTTCAACAACAAAGTAAGTTAATTCTCTTGACATATAATTTTAGTGTTAACTGCTTGAAGACACTTTATTTTGTGATTGAATAATATGTAAAAGAAATGGAATTAGACTTATCCTTGATGTTTCATTTAATTTACTTTGGTCTCCTTTAGATGTTTAGATTTCAAAACAGAAAATTGCTTTGACCTGAGGAATAAAATCTTTAGTATTGCAGCTATATTAGAGGGATACTCTAAAGTGTTAAAAACCTTCTATAATCTAGAACTGGTTTCAATGTACTTTCATTCTCAGGAGCATTTTAGTTCTAATGAATCATCATCTTCCAATGGGGAAAAAAAAAGTCAACATAAATTTCTTAATCAAGCCCATGGAAAAAAACACTCCAGTTAGTAAGTTCTGCTGTTCACCACAGTCACAGCCCCCACTGAAGAGAGCTGTTTAGGGTCAAATTAACTCAGTGAGACATTTCATCAGCTGGTGGGGACCAGCACAGTTTCATTGAAGACAAGGGGTACACATTGATTTACAGTTGCTAGGAGTGTCCCTGTAAATTTTCCAAGTTTTCCATGGCACTTTACTAGATCCACTCCTCCTCACGGTTTATGGGAATGGTGCTTCCCTAGGCAGGTTTGCAAGGTGGTCATAATGGAACACAGCTAACAAACAATTTCTGATACAAGATCTACTGTAAAATCTTGCGTGGATTAAACGACTCACACAGTGGGTCAGGCCAAAGATCCACCTCCCAGTCCTCCCCTGTCTCCAGCAACAGTCAGATGTAGATGCTTTAATCTGAGAGCAAAGATGGTCCTTCAGGAGATGTATCTGTCCCTTGTTAGTCTTCCAAGAAAACCACCACAAGGTTCTTCCTATGCTTAGGAAACCTCTTCTACAATGTTAAAAACAGACCATGAACATCATGCTAAGAAAAATGATAAAATGCTTTTGCAGTTCTGTTAGAAACTGTATCTCCCACCTGTCTTTACTCACTGTTAATCTTGTAAACAACTGGAGTTTTGTAGCTGGAGGCAGAGAAAGCAGACAGAGGGGAAGGAGCCTGTAGCACCACCAGAACCTGGGCAGCCTCTGTGAAGAGGAAAAAGCAAAGCCCAGGCCTCCACATTTGAAGGAAAGTCAATTTTCTTGAGAGATCCAGAAAGGAATCTGTGATACCCTTGCAAAATAATTAAGAATTTAAGTTTTCTTTTGTCCTGAGTATTTTTTGCAGAGAAAATAAGAATTTCTCTGCAAAACAGCTGTTTCTGATGCAACTCCATCTGTAAGTGGGGATGAAATGTGATCTATTCTAAAACAACTATGAAGTGAAAAGGTATTTTAAGGATAAATTTAAAGCCAATGTTATTTTAAAGTAAAATTGCAAAAACAAAGAAGTATTGGTTTGATGGAAGTTGGCTAACTCTCCTCATTTAATGTTATGGTATGTGGCTTATCTTGTCAATGACACAGCACTGGGATAGTGCTGTTCAACCAGGATGTGAGCCGTGTGGGAAGCATTTTAATGGAGTATGTGGACATCAGTTGAAATAAAATGGTAATCTGGTACCTGAAACATTGCAACCACCTGATCATTAAAAAAAAAGGAAAATGTTCAGAATTCAGAAAAACTGGAAAATACCCTTTTTTCTCTCAAGAGTCTGAAAGACTTTGATATTTTCTTTCAGGAGAAAAATTATTAAGAGCTGATACCATAAACATGTATAAAGTAAATCATACAGAAAGAAAAATCAAGTTTCTCCAAAATATCTCTTGGGCTCAAAATTTCAGACAAAGATGTTCATACATATGCATTATGGGAATATTCAGGGATATGCTAGTTAACATAGGGTGCCCTGGAAAAGGAATGAAATCTGCCCTTTGAAAAAGCTAAGACAATATTTAGTTTGTAGGAAAGAGAATGAAACTTAAACAGCTTTAATGCGTTGCTTTTGCCTGTTGCTGGGTACATGACTTTTTTTGGGGTACTATTTGATAGTGGCCACTGGCCAGCAGTGGTGGCATACTGGGTCAGTTTGCACAAAGTCTTGGTCTAAACCAGCCCTTTTCACCTTCCATTCAAGACACGATCAGGTGCTTCCTAAGTTTGACTCATCTTTGCACTATTTCACCACACAAGCGTTGTCTGTATTGGAAGGCATGCAGTTCTTCATCAAGTTGGTATTTTCATACTGTGGATTAAATTCTACTTGCCAGGGAAGCTGCCATGATGCCAGTGGCCGACTGAGTCTTCAGACTAAAACTGCATCAGGTTCAAGTAGTGAAGTACTCTCTCCACTTCTCAAAAGGCATGAAAGATTCATTATTTGGAATTTATCAATTTAATTTTTTACCCATTTAATTTTTAGCTTTCTTTCAATTTAACTTTATTCTGTTTTATGATGAACTTTTTATTAGTTTGTAATTGCCAAGTTTCACTTGGTTTTTGGAAGTCTGCATCAGCTTTCTTGTACTTCAGTTTAGGTTGGTTTCCCATTTCAACAGTTTGGTCTTTTCCATCCAAAAAAAGAAAAGGAATTCAATGAATAATAGAATAATATATATTTCAAACATCTAGTTTAAGCTATTTAAAAAAGCAGCTTTACAGGGATTAATTACATTGGCATCATAGACACATGATAGGGTAATTTTTGACTTGCCCATGGCAATACAAATGTCACATCTCATCAGCTCACTCCTAGAAACAGCTCTGTGTTAGGAAGTGATCAGCTTGAAACCTTCCTGTCTGGTCCTTGCTACTTCAGGAGTCCATCAGGAAGTACAGTCAGGCTACTTCTATTCGTATTAATCCTTACGATTATGTTGTTGCTGCTCCAGGCAATCTCTAGTAGCAGGTGTGATGAAGTTTGTTCTTTGATATGAACTGAATCATTCTCTCCTAACACTTATTTCAGTTAAGTTTTCCCTCATTTTAACTTACTTTAATGACAACCAGATATTAGAGGGAGGGGAGGGGAGGGGAGGGGAGGAGGAAGGAAGACATGGATCTCCCTCCTTACTGTTAATATATCTTTGTACAAATCATCTGACAGAGCTGCATTATCTGCAGAGTAAAAGTTGGTTGTTTACCTCTTTTCCACCTTTAAGTATGATCAATTATTCAGCATTGGAGAGAGGTGCAAGTTAAGAGCTGATCTACCCTAGCGGACAGCATGCCTGAATGTAGCAAAAGCAGTAAGATTAAAGCAGAATTCTTGAAGAAGTATGCCATTGTACTGAAGAGTGACAGCAAATATCCTGGCCTGGAGTTCCTGCTCTGGTAAAGGTCTTGTAGGAAATTGAGATGCTCAGCTGTCGTGAAATGGCACACTACTCACTCTCCCCCTCCATCTCTCTCCCTCAGCCTTCTGCTGTACAGCTTTGTTCCTTTTTCCCAACTTCTCCCATGTTATGTAAATCCCTGTACACAATATCAAATTATTTTCCAACTCCATCAATATATTTAAAGCTTTTTACAAAGTTAGCAAACTGTTCCTCTAAAACATGACTTAAAGATCCATGCTGACCTTTCTTGATTTTTAAATAGCTGAGTATCAAATTTTATTGGTTTAAAATTTCAGTGTGTTTTGCCCATATAGAAGAAAGGTTTTGTGGAAGACTGTTAAAAAAAGTGAACTTTTCATTCCCCTGGGACCACAGCCCACTTAAAGAATGGGTTAGTCATCATATTGAGTAGAGAGGCAACACTACACTTGGGTTCCTTCAGGACTCTTGGATGAGGACCATCTGGCCTAGACAACTTGTTGCTAGTCATTTTCTCAATTTCTTCTAAAACTTCTTATTCTGACAGGTCAATTTAAGCTGATCCCTAAGGCTTGTCCCTTATTTTAAAAAGAGAGAGAGAGAAAAATCAGTGTTGAAACCTCCTTTAGCTTTTCTGAAATGAACACTGATATAAAGAATTTAAGTTTGTATTGTGGCCTTGTCTTTCCTGAGTCCTCCTCTTACACTTCAGTTACCTAATAAGCCAATACCCTCCTTGGCAGGTGTCCTGGTTCTGATGTGTTCAGAACATTTATTTTTGTTTTTATGCCTTAAGTGAAGTTTCTCTAAATTGCTTTTGGCCTGTCCTATTATGGTTTTACATTTCATTCATCCATTTATTCTGTGAACTGCTTCATTTTCCATTGACTTACCCCTGAACTTATAGCTTATGAGGCAGCAGTAAAACTGAAGGACTTGCCGGTCATTTCTATATGAAGCACAAAGTAGAAATAGCAGAATGACATTATTTTCTTACTGTAATTTATACCCTTTGCTCAGAATGATGAACATAACTAAACCACTGTTCAGAGATAGAACCATAGTATAATTCAGTTGAAGGGGACCCTGGGAGGTCCCCAATAGCAGGGTCAACTGTGAGATCAGAACAGATTGCTCATGGCTTTATCCAGTCAAGTTTTCAAAAACTCCAAGCATGATGACCGTACAACGTCTCTGGGCAACCCATGTGGCTTCCTGATTGTCCTCATGGTGAAAATATTTTTCCTTATATACAGCTATAACATCCCCTGCTCCCTGTCATGGATAACCTCATTGTAGGCAACGGCGAACTGCCACTAAGTCCCTCCCAGTAAAGCTGTCTCTTCTCCAGGCTGAACAAGTCCAGTTTCTTAAGCTTCTCCCCACAAAGCATGTGCTCTAGCTCTTTGAGCATCTTGGTGGCCTCCACTGAGTTGCCACAAGTTTTCCAATTTCTTTCTTGTATTGGAGGACTCAGAACTCTCCAGTCATTCCTCTCTTGCCTCTGCAAACTGCTGGCTTGTGCCGCTCTCTTTCAACAGTTAGCCACAATTTTTGGTGTCCAAATGTTGTTCTCTTTCTCCCGATGCAGTCCCTTGCAATGAGAGATGGGGTGTCCATCAGGGACTCTTGTGTCTCCTGATTTCTACAGAAGAGAGCAAGGAAGCTGGACAGTGGGCTGCCATATGATGTAGTTTAGTGGATAAGTGTAGGTACTACCCCTAAAAATTAATCATAGCTTTAAGGCGTGACTACCAAAAGTGAAGTGCCTTCCCTGGAAAATCCTACCGATGACTTTGTTTTCCCTTTACTATGAAGGATACACAAAAAAATGATCACATTTACTTAGGGGTTCACTTATTCCTACTGCTGACTCTTCCTGGAACTCTGATTACAGGGGGAATTTTTTGTGCAAAAGGATCTCTTAGTGCAAATGTCATTTCCAACAACAAAGAAAAACTAATGTCATTTCACCTCATCTGCCAAAAAGGAAAAATGTAATCTCTCCTTCTCATAGAAAGCCTGTGAGAATGGTGCTTCAGGAAGTCCAATGACTACAGAATGGGCGTGAGGGAAAAGTTTTTGATCCATTACAAAGGGGAGAAAGAAAAACTGGAAGCGAAAGGTTAGAAAAGAATAAGAGGTGGTTTCATGTGTTTGATACTGCAACACAATTGACCATTGTCTGCTTCCACTTAAACTCCACTGAAACAGTAGCAGTACACACTACTCTTTATGATAGATATGACTTCTATTCTTTCACATCTCTTTGCATCCTTTGCTCATCAGGAGAATTTTTCCCAGCACTGATGTAACCACAAGCGTAACTCCTCCTTCAAGGGACATAGGCCAGATGTTCCAATGTGCTACACTGTTCAAAGTGATGAACAAAATGGTTTCTGGATACATGAAAATCAAGTACGCTGTTACAAGGAACACTCTGTGTTTTCCCAGTGCCTAACAGTTCCTTCCAATGAAGAAACATTTTTTTTCTTGAATATACTTGGAAAAGGTTGAAATTAAAACAAATACAGTCTGACTCTTGACTTCCAGGTTTCTGCCTTTTTCTCTGAAATACAATCTTCTCATGATTTGCAGAAGTTCTTTTTATAGTTTATTAGAGTTACACGAACTGTATATATAACTAAAGTGCTATCTTCAAATATCAGTGAAGTGTTTGCTGTGTCTTTATTATGTTGGAAATGTACTGGAGTCCAAACATCCTCTTAAATTCCAATTTAGTAAGTTTTCTTCTCATTTTTGATATGTAATTTTCTTACAAAAATCATAAGGAAACTATTTCAAAGACAACTGACTAAGAACGAAGTGGAGTGGGCCAGGGCAGTATCAGTAAATGATCCTGGGATCTTCACTCATTTCATGCTTATTAGAATACAAAGGACAGAAAAGTCACTTCAGAGATCCACCCACAATAATCGAAGGCCCAGCATTTACTGGACATTTGTCTTCACAGAATCACAGAATGCCAGGGGTTGGAAGGGACCTCAAAAGATCATCTAGTCCAGCACCCTGCCAGAGCAGGATCACCCAGAGTAGGTCACACAGGAACGCGTCCAGGTGGGTTTTGAATATCTCCAGAGAAGGAGACTCCACAACCTCCCTGGGCAGCCTGTGCCAGGGCTCTGTCACCCTCACAGGAAAAAAGTTTTTCCTAATATTTTTGTGGAACCTCCTACGTTCCAGCTTGCACCCACTGCCCCTTGTCCTGTCAGTGGACACCACTTAAAAGGGCCTGGCTACGTCCTCCTGACACTCCCCCTTGACACGTTTATAAACATTTATGAGATCACTACTCAGCCTCCTCTTCTCCAAGCTAAAGAGA
>NW_009710784.1:0-34261 GCF_000703405.1 Apaloderma vittatum | reverse complement strand
GAGAACAAGAAGAATCAGTCTCCTTGGCACAGGCAGGTCAGCAGCCAACAAAGGAAGAAGTTGCCCCACTTCACGTAAATGCCAGCCTGCTAGTACAGAATTTTTGCATTGGCAGGGATGCAAACGAACATGCTTAGAGAAAAGCTTGGCACAGCAAAGCAAATTCATCCAGAAGCCCAGTTTAGAGCCTGCAGTGATCCTGGTGATCAGAGGTGTCAGTACAGAGCCCATTTTTCATGTTGCTTTTACAGCATGTCGGACACTGGAGCTGTCAAACGGCTCAAGCACCTGAGTCGTCTTCAGTGCTTTCATAACAGGTCAAAGCTGAGTGACATTTTTAAGCTTCAATTTTTCCTAAGTGAACCGAGATGTAAATCTAAGCAAGTATCTTCAACAAAGAATGAGACCCGTAAAAGCCAAGATGTTACTCACTGGGATAGAATATTCATACAGAGCATGGCTTCAGCCCAGTATTCACACTAACCTAGTCCTTTTAAAGTTACAGGAAGAAACTCAAATGCAGGGTTGTTAAACAAGAGAGCCACACAGGGTTACAATTTTTAAAATATTTTTAAGGTTCGGTACAATAACGTGCTCCTGTTAAACCCAAGAACTGTAATTTTTTCAACGTATCTTTTCAAAACCACAGGGATGGTCTAGCAGTGACTGTGACCACCTGAAAGTGTCACAAGTCATGCCAGTATACATCGACTGAATTGCCACTCCGATGGCTACAGCAAATACAAAATACAGAAAGCATCATCCCGCGTAAAGCAACATAATCTCGTGTATTTATTAGCAGGCACCACGCATCAACAAATACAAAGAAAGATTGAAGGAACAGTGGGTAGATGTGGAAGAAACCCGTACAGAGAGCAATGCTTCAGCTTACTCTATTATAGTCATCGCGTATACGGAGGCATGAGAGTGTCTTGCTGTCAAAATTTGTTGGGGTTCTTTTATTATTTTTTTTTTAATCCTCGCAATTCTCATTTGAGATTAATCTAATTGGCATTTGCCAACCAGAAAGTATTGTCCAGATTAGGCATATAAACACACACATCTTCCACAATTAAACCTATGCATACTAAAGTGCTTGATTTGAAAATGTTTTATAAAAAAAAAGAGAGTATCTTAGTCAAAAACTAGCCACTTGTAAACTAACTGCTTATTTCAAAATTCAAGCAAACAGTTGTGAAACTCAAATCAATATATAATTAGATGTTTTCGTAAACTGATTTTCTACTTCTTTTTGCTTGAATGTGAGAGCTGATAATCAACATGTCAAATGTGCACGGACTCAAAACTGAATAATGGGAATATTATTTAACCTACACAAGATGCAAATCCTGACAACACAGGGAACAGACTGGCTGTATTGCAGCTGCCCTGAGACAGGCACATGCAGACTTTTAATTATCTGTCAGTCTTGCACTTCAGCTTGGAAACTCAACAGCCCTAGAAACCTCGAGTCTCCAAGCTGGGATTCACTTGACCTGTGATGGGGTTCTCCAGTTTGACCAGTCACAGGAGAGAATAAATCTTCAGCACTCTGTAATTCTGTTATTCATACAGTACCTGGGCAGGACAATCAGTTTGTGGCTTTTTCAGGACACAGGACATGTATAAGATAAATATAAGATGAACAAATTCTGTGTTTGTTGGAAAATTAATCTGTTTTCCCCAAATACTCCGGTACGGACTCATGCCCATGTCATGGAAGCAGGCACGTTTACTCACTGCAATATCGTTTTGCACTTTTCCTTTAGTTACACAGAAACAAGTTAACAAGGAAGCTGCAATTCCCAGCCAGCCCGAATCGAATACTTAATTCTGTAAGTCCGATCACCAGAACTGCTCTTCTGAATCCTCCTCAGCAGATTAATAAACCTCCTATGTTTCCTATACTTCCTTACTAATCTCTTATTTACTTTTCACACTTCAGACCTGAAAGAACATTACCCAACACTCTCTTTATCTGCTTCTTCTTTCTCTGTTTAGTTAATACTGGTTTGAATTTCCTTCTCAACACGTTTATCCACCTCAATTTAGTAATAGAGAGAACAGAAAGTCCACCTGCTGGCGTTCAACCTCAGAGCATGGGCAACCAGATCAGCCCCAGATTCTTTCGTGGATTCTGATAAACTAAATATGGCAAGATTCTAAAAATCTAAGTTGCAGCCTGTGTATCTCAGCTCCTCCTTTTTCTTCTAAAAAAACCACAGCACTTGCAGCGTTGAGATTTTTTGTAGTGGGGTTGATTTTCTGAGGATTCGAGTGAAGAGTACAAGGTCCTCAGCCTTTAGCAATGTGGGAAAAGTACTTAAGACACAAAATTAAGGCAGTAAGACCTTCCAGAGATGAAGTTAGTGTGGATAGATGGATGGATACATACTGCTATGTGATGAAGAATATTTATTTGTTAGCTTTCGCGTCCCCCATCGCCCAACACATACGATTTCACATTCTTCACATTGACCCATATCGTGCTTTAAACACATGTTTTCTGTAAATTCTTACATCGCCCGTCTGCAAATCATTATTTGCTTTGTGCTGTGCGCCGCTGGCTATTGAGGATTGGAAGGAGACCAACCCATTTCTCTTATATCCTCGGATTTGAATCACAAAAGTGTTATAACTCCCAGCATGCGATCACAACTGAAATGAGCTAGTCCTTAATTAAACAGAGGTTGAAGCTCATTGTTTAATTAAACAGATGTAAGTGCCTAATCATTCAACTACTCAGAGCACACACTGCCTATCATTTAATCTCACCACCCACATGGTGAAGGCACAGCCATAAGACTTCACTGCAATCAAACTATTTCAAATAAGCCAAACTATGCTTTTAACAGAAGATTTCTTCCAATGACCGGAGAAGCATGTGAAAGAAGAAAGAATATGAATTTAAGAGAGCAGTTTT
This sequence comes from Apaloderma vittatum, assembly GCF_000703405.1. Classification (NCBI taxonomy): domain Eukaryota; kingdom Metazoa; phylum Chordata; class Aves; order Trogoniformes; family Trogonidae; genus Apaloderma; species Apaloderma vittatum. Next base: position 31,338 of record NW_009710784.1, on the reverse strand, counting down.
CAGTAAAGTGGGTGTGAAATGAGAATCTCTGTGCGGAGCAGAGCACACCCACACCGCTTGGGTTTTCCGACACCGTGAAAGAATTTACAACACCACAGACACTCCTGGAATGCTTCGGATACTGCGTAGACCCTTGTTTGGGCAAAGAGGGTAAATTTTGCTTTGTAAGAAAGCCTGGGCTGTATGTTCAAACATACAGTCACCAATCCAGATATCTAGGAGACGAACCTCCCTGCAGTGTGAGACAGACTCTTCTCTTAAATGTTCAAAGTGAGATGCTGCTTTTCTGTGCAGCCTTATTTTTGTAGCAGTCGTTAAGATAGCTACTTTCTGGAGCGAAAGACTTGACCTGAAAGGATTTTGCTGCTGCACAAAGGGAAAATAAAGACTGAAAGGTTAGGCAGGGAGCTTTTACCCATACCTGACAGATCCAGTTGGGTACAAGGAGAGCAGGGGAAAGAGACTGATAGATTTCTCTAGATTCCTCAAGCCACTTGGCCAACAGGATGGATCCCAGTATGGATTCAAACATGGGCAGAAAGTCTGAAATATAACATTTATCAGCGAAAGGAGCTAAAGACATGGGCAGAGAAGCTGTAGGTGCCCTTCCAGGTTTGAAGGGGTAGTCAGTACAAAAGGATCTTCTTGACTTTGTTTCCAACTACCTGTTTCCATCCCGTGTGCCGGTGGCCAGTCCTCTTAAGACCACACTAGGAGTATCCACTGAAGGTGGCAGTGTGACAGAAGGAGTAGCCCCGTCTCCCTCAGCCAGTGATTTTGATGATAAACTTGTGTTGCTAGCTCATAGCCCAGCATAAGAGTATTTGTTACCTGGACCAGGAGAAGTTTTGGCTGAAACCTCACCCCTTATCCAAAAACACAGGTCCTTGGTCTTACCTGCAGAAATGTGTGTACTAGCAAAGTCCAGGGAAGGTGGCAGGCAGGAGGGGCTTGGTTTGGGTTCTTGGTTTTGTAAGATACGTCCACACAGACTTAAGAACGCCCATCAAATTACGTACTCAGTTTTGTCCATTCTGCCCCTTGTAAGCTGCAGCTACACAACAAAAAACCACCCCAACTTATCATTGTTATTATTTTAAACAGCAGTGGTTCAGAGGACAGACAGCAGCCTCACCACAACAGCAACAAGAGGCAAGAGCAGGAGAGAAAGAACTTCTCAGATTTGCTTTCCCAGAGGCTTTGTAACACAGAAGTCCCTGTGCCTACCACAGACTCACACCTCGACCTGGAGACTCGCGTACCTGCGGCCAGAGAAACCTTGTTAGGTTTTTACAACACGTACTGTTTGCTGTTTTCTTACAGGGGAGGTTGGATCAGCTCATTCAGTTGAGCATGGCACTAACAACGCCAAGGTCACAGGTTCGATTCCCGTTGGGTCCCCATGTGTTGCCTGATCTAGTTGAGAAGTGGCGTCCCTGGCGGCAGGGAGGTTGGATGAAAATGATCTGTAAGGTCCCTTCCAACCTTGGCCATTCTATGATACCTTTTCCAGAGAGTAGAAGAGACTTACTTATAGCAAGTACGAAGCCTGTATCCTAACATACAGCCTAGGGGTGCTCAGATAAATCCAGTAGCGAGCAAAGCACACAACCCTACATGGGAGAGAACACCAGGTATGAGTGGGCTCTTCATGCTGTTATTGCCCAGCTAAGCAGTCCAGGCTTTAGCTGTTTGCAGATGTCTACAAACTGCCAGAACTTTTACGGACACCCACCTATGCAGCCGATTCCTGATAAAGCACAAGACACGCTCGCAGGATTCGTTTTCTGAAACCACACATCAGATGGAAAATAAAATAAGGGAGCTGTTACAAGGGGAAGAACCAAAGACATCTGGGAATGGATTGCTCTAGCTCAGCTTGTCCATTCCTCATGACAACAAGGTTACGCTTGCTAGCATGAGTCTCTCCATAATCATCCAAATTATCTTGAATGGGTTTCAAAGTGAATACCACAGTTGGGGTTTTTCCCTTATGATTGTTTATTCCTCTTACACAGAAGCCTCCACAGTTGGAAAAAAAAAGTGTCACTTAAGAATTACTCCACAATGGTGATTTTGCAGTGTTTTTGTTGTTTTGCCAGCTGTAAAGTAAGAAGAGAAATTTAGACTTCACATCAGCTGCTGCTGACAAATTACCCTGTACTGCCAGTGATGTTCCAACGCGACAGCGTTCCCGTTGCTGAACGTGAGGATCAGTGGCATCGCGACGGGACACGCAGCAACCGGTGAACTTTCCACAAAGACACTTTGCTTCCTATAGATCTCCATACATAACCTTTACTGGTCTCAGTAGGATCATTACATCCATTAGACTGTGGACTCAGCACTGCTTTAGCTCTTAACTTAATACAACTGAGACTATTTTTTTTTTTTTACTTTCCTATTGGGAAGTAGCATGTGCAATTTTAGTGATTTCTTAGATCATTCCATAAGTAAATCAAATATTCTTTCAAGCCTAGTTATCAAAATTGTGTCCTTTGATACTACATCCTCCATCAAACTGCAGTAATCCAGATCAACACATTTTAAACCTCCACTATCTCTCCTAATATCATTCTAGCAGATAGAGTAATTAAATTTGTACTTTTTTTTTTAAGTCCTACTCAATAAATCTGAATAAATTAACAACGCATTACTAAGGCTGCTACATTAAATTTGCATAGTGCATTTAATGAATATGCAACTGCAAGTGAAAAGGTCTGCTACTGTGAACCTTCCACATTAGCATAACTACTTCCAGCATGTTTCTTAAATAATGCACTCATTTGCACATCACTGACTTGGCTAATTCTGACTTCAGTCAGGGTAGCCTTGTAATTAAGACTCTTGCTTTAATTTTTAATGAAGTTTATGTTACATCAATCCTGACAGTAATGAGGGGACATGGAAACAAAAAGGCTGCTAATAATTAAATTCACAAACCAGTTTGAGGGATAATAATTCCTGAGGAGAAATTACATGACTAATTATTAATTAAATATTCATACTATTGCAGGGCCATATCCCTTAACTGCTCCTTGTTGGTAATAATGCTGAGATGTGGATGCCTTCCTGCAACCGCTCTGATTTTAAGGTCTTTGGTTAATTTTAGTGCGCCGTTAATCAATATGACACAAAAAATAAAATTGCCTTAATTGGTATCATTTTATTGTTTCTAAATATTACTACAGTTGGTTTAGTTGTGTAGAATTAATCTAGTTAGTCGGTGCCCGTTTTATGGGAGCATAAATCCAGTTTATATCCATAAACTTCTAATGGCAGGACAACTTGACCTTTTTTGTAACATTACTGTTTACAGATAATTACACCAACTCTTTAAAAGGTTGTTTAATAGCTTTGCATTCATCATAGTAAAATGAAAAACATGCAATATTATTTAACTCCGGACTATTCTAGGAAGGTCTCCAAGACCCTAATTTACCCCTGCTGAAAAGTAAGCAATATTAATTTGTGTGTTTTGAAGAAATCTACGAGAGCTTTTCCTCAAATGCACACAAACAGATTGAAAGTGTTTGTGTACGGATCTCTGCTCATCTTTTGCACAACCCAGATTATGTATAAAACAAAAATAACAGCACCGCAACGACATCTTGCACAGAAAGAAAGATGTCAGCGTGTGGCTTCCTGCATGACACAGGTCTTGGAATTGATGGTTTTCCAATCTCGTGTACACAAACACCATAAATTCACAGAGGAATTAGCCTGATTAATCCTAATTTATGTCGACATTTATATCAGACAGGATTCTGCCTCCTGAAAGTGTCATAATAAACCTTTAGGATTGCATGTTTATTAAAAAGAAGTCCAGCTTGTGGGAAAGTTTAGCAAGAGGAAAGAAATTATTTAAATGAAGCTTATTAGTCACCAAACTTGGTTGTGCCACAGATTTGTTTTAAAATTTATGTTAGTGCTTTAAAAGAGAGAACATTTTGCACAGCGTAAAACAGATTCTCAAATTATTAAAAAGACATAACGCACGTCCTTTTATCCTGAAGGGGCATTTGGAAATTCTGAACCAGGGCAAACATTTCATTTTTCTAATAATTCAGACCATTTGATTCATCAAAGTGAAACAAGTCCATCACCATACGTGGGGCAATGATTCCCTTCAGCTAGCACTTGTCACATTACTACAACCTGACAGGTTTGTAGGGCATTATTACTAGGTCTGATTTGTACCACTCTATCCCTTTTACTAAATCTTAAAAATCTTTTTAACTTTTCTTTTTTCCTCTACTCTCTTAAACTAACACCTGAAGGCAATTCAAATATACCACTCCATAATGAAATACCACTTTCATTCTCTCTAGGATTAAGATGTCGTTATCAGCCATCTGTTCCTGGTCCTGCTCTCCATTTCTTTCATCAAAGAAATAATTCCAGGCATGAAACACCTCATTGGAGCAACAATCACCTGAAACCGCCCGAGTGCCGCAACACGAGGATGGGCCCAGCTTGCAGGGGGAGCAGCAACTGGAGAAGCTTTTGCACAAATCTCGGTGTCACCACATGCAGAGGGTGAGGAGACCTCCTCCTCCTCCCTCTTTCTTCCCTCCTCCCTGTCTCTGTTCATCGCTCTGCTTGCGCTCCCTAAAGTAAAATACCCGGTATACAGAAGGCATCTGACGGGTTCTCGGGTTCAGGATCAAAGTCTCAGGGCACGGGCCAAAGCATCTCGGTGAAGTTCAGGGGGTGCCGGGCGAGGGTTTGATGCCAGCAGTCAGGAGAGCCCAGGTCCAGCTGTGCTGCTCGGAGCACCACCAGCGGTTTTACACACGCACACAAGCTGCGGCGACAGTGCACGGGCTTTGATTCCCAACCGCATCACCACAAGCTACGCAGAGCTGGTTCTGATCAGGATTGCAAAAGAAAAAAAACGCATCAGGCTGAGGGGTGACCTCAGAAACATTTATAAATATGTCAGGAGGACGGAGCCAGGCTCTTCTCACCAGTGTCCAATGACAGGACAAGGAGCAATGGGTACAAGCTGGAGCACAGGAGGTTCCACAAAAGTATTAGGAGAAACTTTTTCCCTGTGAGAGTGCCGGAGCTCTTTCCCTGTGTGGGTGCCGGAGCCCTGGCCCAGGCTGCCCAGAGAGGGTGTGGAGTCTCCTGCTCTGGAGACTTTCAAAACCCCACTGGACGCGTTCCTGTGCAATCTGCTCTAGGTGACCCTGCTCTGGCAGGGGGGCTGGACTAGATAATCTTCTGAGGTCCCTTCCAACCCCTGACATTCTGTGATTCTGTGATCAGACCTACTTGTCTACTTAGATGACCTGTCCCTAGGCTGCCAGATGTGTTATGTCCCCAGCAGCAGCAGGTATAATACAGGACACCAAAGAAGCAACGCCTGGGCGGTGGATCTGATGCAGTGGACCCTCCAGATTGATGCGAATCTGCTGGGTGTCCAGTCCAGGAACCTAGTCTGAATTATACTGTTGTCCTAGCTGAGTGTAAAGATATCTAGAAACCTTCAAGTAACACCTCCAAACTCCTTTAAATTCTACCAGTGCAAGATTTCCAGGGTTTGTCTCGTAAAACCTGTCCAAAAGCCAGCCCTATTAAATAATACCTGCTAGATTAAACTCAAACCAAACTTACTGGAAGCTTAAGTTAAGCCCTTGTTTTCTCTCAGATGTGTTGGCATTTTACATCCATTTTCAGTCTCTTTGCACTACAAGTTATGTTGCCACATTATACCAGTAGTTTCCATTCACTGCCTCTCTGTTATAGCTCATCTTGCCCACCTAATCTTTTATTTTCAGTTTGAGAGATTTCTTGAAAAACCTTTTAGCTACAGCGTGGTACCCATTTAATGATTCCTAGTCCCCATTTTTCCATGAAATTAACTGACATGGCTAGCATTGCTGCTGAATTTTACTTGTCTTCAAACACAAACATTATTTAAATAAATAAATAAACCAATAAATTACTGGAACTTCAGAAACTACTCTATCAAATTCTGAAGTCATGACAAAGGAGAAGGGGGGAGCACATACAGCTGTTGTATCAAAAAGGACAGGCCCGGCAATTCTAGACCAGTGCACCTCACTTTACTGCTTAAGAAATAAGTCAGCAAATAAGCAGCAGAAGGTAACAGAGTAATGCTATTATAATTTGAGATTATCCTCTTTTCACAAATCTAACATCCTCCTGCAGCAGGATTATCAGCCTTGTGGGAAGAGGAAAGGCAATGGATGTCCTAAGTCCTGAGTTGGGTAAGGTACATTATCTCTTAGAGCATTCTCATCAGCGAAACAAGAAAAACCCTCCATTCAAATAGGAACTCAAAAACGAGCAGAAAACCACCCTAGAGAGAGCAATTACTGGTTTTCCAGTGTCAAACTACGAAGTTGTCAGATGAGTTCTGCATGGTTCAATCCTGCATTAGAATTAATCGGTACTTCCCCTGCTGACCTCCAGGGCAGAAGACAGTACGTCTACAGATCTATCGCTAGGTGGGAAGGATTATAAATTTTTCTCAAGGATAAGATTAGAATTCAAAATAATCTTGCCGAATAAGGAAGATGTAGGCTTGATAGAGATAAGCCCAGAGAAAGACAATCAGAAAGAACAGAACATTAAAGCAAGCAAATCCCACTAAGGAAAACTGAAAAAAACTGTGGTTGTGTTTGTCCCATGGAAGAGATTTCTAACAGGAGAAAAATAAAGGCTGCTTCTAAGGATGCTGTGCATCTTAATTATGCAGATTTAAGAACAGTGTAGACAAAAATCAGGCAGGAACGACTTCTGCGTTGCTGATTCGGGCGTAGGAGAGAAGACAGACTGCACGACAAGCTCTTGGGGTTATTCCAGCCCTGATTCCAGAATTAATTCGATTTTACGCAAAAGCTGTGCTTGCATACGTAACTGTTACATGTACAAAGGAATCAGTGCGACTAAGTAACTCTCAGCTGAAATCAGTTTTCGGGATTCAGAGGAATTACAGCGCTTGAGTGAAACATTCAGCTCCTTAAGAAGATACAATTATAGGTGCTGAGTAGAAGAACGTAGGTTATCCCCATTCGACATGGATGTGGAAAAGATGTGAATTGGAATCAAAGGAAGGGACTGAGCTTCCTTCTGAACACCAAGAGGGTGAAGGATTGCTTGGTTTCTCCATTCCTCCTCCTTTCTTTTCCTGCAGTTTCCTCTCAAAAATGCACCTCCTGTTGAGCTGAAGAGAAAGTATCTTCCGAGATGCTCCCGTCTTGCATTTTTGAAGCTCAGATATAAGTTCCAGTGACTCGGTCTTCCCTGTGATAGAGAGATATATCTTTAAACCCAGTCTTGAGCTACACACTGTAGCTCAGGTTTCCAAGCCTTGGAGTCTGGTGTCTCTGCTGAGTCTGCCAACAGAAATAATGACCGAGATGGTACTGCGAAAATTTATCAGCACTTCCCCCTGCACTGAGTCATAAGATAACAACGTTTCTGCAGCATTTAATTGGAAAAGACTTGAAGAACATCTGAGAAGTCCTGGGCTGATCAATCTAAGCCAAATTTCCTGACAATGATTACTTTAGTTATTACTACAGACTCCCGTGGTAAAAGCATCAAGAGGTAAATTAAACTCAGCAGCTTGACGCTAGTACACCAAGAACAGTGACAAATACAGCTGGGTTCAGGTGAGGTTTTGAATCTACAGTTTGATTTTAGAAATGTAATTATTCATACTCTAGCAAAGAGGGAAAATACAGCCACTTCTACTTTGGGGGTTTTGTGCAAATTTCGAAGTATATGCTCATTCTCAACAGTTAGAGATTACATACGTTTTCAAATATTCTTGTGATTTTTTTATTTTTCAAACAAGCATGGGTCAAAGTGTTTTACTTAATGTCAAAAGGATTGTTTACACTGACACTTCATTCTCTAGCTTATATTTTGCTTACATTGAAGGAAGTATTTTTAAATACGAATACTTAAATATTCAAATTTGACAAGGTTTGGTTTTTTTGCTTTTTTAATTAAAACACTTTTCTCTCAAGCCTTTTGCAAGAAAACATTTCCATAAAACTATTTTCCAACACATTGAACATTTACCAGGAGGGTTTTTTTGCTATGCTGCGCTAAGATGAGCTATACTTTACTTGGAAAAAATACTGTAGCTGAAATCTATTCTTAATTTCACAATTAATTCATTCTTAGATATGGAGCCACGATGAGTTCTCCCAATGTGAGAAGATACTGATCTGATCCTATGTGAGAGCAACAGCAAGAACGAATACACAAATATGATCCTCTAAGAACTCTTTGGCAAGTGAATAATTATTTTATTTCTTTTAAACAACAATTCAATAAGAATGATAGACTGAAAATATTTCGGTGGCAGGATGTTTTGTAAATTGAAAGATAGTCTCCAAGCAGCTGTTTTTGTGCACAAATCCACACAGTTTTCACAAAAGGCAGAAAATATACATGGATACTAGCAGCAAGGTGCACAACTGGAGCGTTAATGGAGTGACCAAGTAGCATAATGACGTTACTGTAAATCTGACGAAAGAAATGGCACATGGTACAGAAAATCAGCGTCCAAACAATCCCACTTAGCTCCAATCGCTTCAGCAATTGGTCCCCCCCAAACAATCCCCTCCCATGAAGTACTTCCATGTAAAAACTTTTTTATGCGTTCATTTTTCAGCAGCTGCCATGTTGGTTAAGCTGTCACATTAGTGTTCAATCCTGCAAGCTGGCGATATTTCCTAGAGTAACAGCATCAGGCACTTTGCTAACCATGAGCAGCTATGGCATATTCTGGCCTACCTGGAAATGAGGGCTCCAAATCAGTGAGCCCAAAAGTGCCTGGAACATGAAATCCATTTTGATGTGAGGGACCCATAATACACTTCCCTTGTGAAGCTTCTCAATATTGACAGTGCCAGCAAAAGCGTAAGAGGATACAAACAAACCTTGAAAACCTGTGCACAGATCTTTTTAGGAATATATAAACTCAAACTCAACATATACACAAAATAGTCTGAGAAAGTGAGATGGCTTTTCAGCACATAAAATTCAGTATCATTACAACAGATTAGTGTGACCTATCAGTTCCTAATTTCATATATACTACAATGCCTAAATATTGCTCCATTATCCTGGACAGCCCATCTGCAAAAGCCTACAGCATTCATCAGACTGAGCACGCTGCCCAGTTTAATCAGTTTAATAATCAGCGAATAATTTTGGAGATGTTTGGACTACTCTATCAAGGCACATGGATTAGCCAAAGTCTCATCTGTATGAAGAATATCTAAGCCACCTGCTAAAGCAAAAATTTTTAGTGCAAAAATTCCCGTGCTGATTTTCCTCAACTGCTCAGCGAAAGTTGGAGACATTCAGTATAGGCACAGTCTGTCCCTCCGTGGGGAACCGCCAAGATTTTAATCCCAGCCTTGGATGCCACTGCCCATTCCTCCCATTTACTAACAGAGGCATCCCAGTCTCACAGTGGGTCACTCCTTCACTCTACTAAACCATGTGGAAGGCACAGCATGTCCCAAACTCCTCTTCTGTCAGGATTTGTGTCCTTTGCAAGGATAAATGGATATGCTCTGACGGTCTCTTCTTCTCCAGTCACCTCAGGCTCTGGTGATGGTGAATTTCAGGAGCCTTATACAATCTTAAGGGGAATAAATAGTAATTTCCCAGCATTTTATAACCACCATTTCCAATAGCTCTGTGCCCGCTGACGTCCAAGTTGCTACATAGGCTATTTCGTCGCATAGGAAAACCTTGATTATCCAAATTTCAGTGTGGAGTTACTGCACATGTCCTACTTAAAAACTTGCAAACTCCGAACCCCATTTGCTTCTGTAAAGCCCAGAGGTTTTGCTACTTCCTTAAAACAAAAACTGAAGAAACATCTTCCCAAACGATGGTAAGATTGAGCAGACAGGTCAATGCCAACAGTTGTGCACCAATATCTAATCAGCCTCACCTACAAGGAGCCACTCAAAGGGAGATTATCAGAGGTACCTGCGAGGATTAGGAAGAACATAGGGAAATCAGAGTTACTGTAAAGTCATCCTGAATTCTCGGCAGAGTCACAAAAGGTTAGAAGCGGCACTTTTAAAATCTCTTCGAGCCCGAATTTAAACATAAAGGTAATTCAGCAAATTACTAAGCGCAACAGGCACTTGACTAAACTATGGAAGGAGCTCAAATGGCCACATATCTCTACAGGGAACACCTGGGGTTTCATATGAGGAGATTCACTTTGAAGACAGGAAGAAAACACCAAGCTCTGTGCAAAATTGTTGCCCATTGAACTGAAATTTCACAAAGGCAATGCGATCCACAACTCATGACTCCTTATTCAGTTTTATCCTGCTTGCTCTGAAACTACAACAAGCAAAACAAGCTGTTCGGGCTACGTTCTGGGTCTGCAGCTGGAAAAATAAATCAGGTTTAGAGGCTATACTACTGTGTAGGAAATAGCTATTTTTCTTGATACTAAGTCTCAGCCAAAACCATGCCTCTCTGTAGCAAAACTCCACTTAATTGTAAATATCAGAAAGAACTAGAAAGAGGAAGGGTTGGCTTGTTGTTTGGTGGGTTTTGTGGTTGGTTTCGTCCCCGCCCTCCCCCTCCCCCCCCAAAAAGAAAATTATTAAAAAGGAATGAGAGAACTGCCAGCTCCTGGCTGAAAAATTGTTTAACGAAAACGTTGCTAAAGGTTGAGTTTCAAACTTTAACAAAAATTGCTTCTTTTCTATGGCAGAAAATAAGCAACACAAGAGATACATACCATACACCTGTAGCTGAAAACCTGTGTTTCCAACGATAAAAAATCGGATCTATTTGTGTTTCTCCACTCAAGTGTTCAAGCCCTAGTGTTTACTTGGAATCAAGTAGGAGTGGAGGTCATTTATCACCCATTTATCGAAGCATTTCTCTGTGCCTATGCTCTATTGATTATGGACTTCCTATATTTCATCAGAAGGCATTTGCAGCAAACAAGAAGACTAGGATAGTCTATTGACAAGCCATTAAGGAAGGAATTAAGACTTGGTGGATCCCATAAAGCGAGCGGTACAATTAGTAATGGAATAAAAGTTACACAAATGTTGCTCCTTATTTTAGATTGTCTGTGTAGTTTCTGCTAACGACTAACTCCGCAGCACTTTGTTGTCAGGGTTCAATAATCAAAAGTTGGGGTATTTTGAAAAGGATGTTTTAATTACTCTACAACATTCTTTTGGTTTGGGGTTTTTTTGTTGTTTTGTTTTAAGGTCAGGTGAAGGCAAGACTCCATCAACTGTCTAGCTGAAACACCTAATGACAATGAATGCAGATTTACTCACATAGTCTCTTGCCACTGCTTAAAAACTTGAAATTGTAGTGATCGTTCCTGCTATTTAATTTATTTCTCCAAAAAAGGAATGAACAAAAGATCAGAGGGTCAAGTGCAATGACACCACTAAATCCACACAAGGAGCTCCTCGTTTCCAAGGGGACCTACATTTGTGCAGAAACCTGCTCATAGCCTGCGAGATGCAGATACTAACAAATATGTTATTTTATAAATACAGCTTTCTTTTGACTTTTTCCATCAGTAAAGCAGAATTTTCCTCATATTTATGAACTTAAGCTCGAGTTTTGGGTTTTATAATTACACTAGCAAAGCAATAATGGGAATTTCTTTTACCCTTCAACACCATGAGCTAGTCAGATGAGAACTTTGTATTGCATAATACATGATGCCCTGCTTTACATGTGATATGCTCTACAAAAATCTTAGTCTAATTGTGAAAGACTACTGTTACAAAACATTCTCATCACTGGCGTGTTTAATTGAGCTCCTGAGAGGCAGAATCAGTAAGACTTAGGGATAAATAACCAGTAGTCCCATTGGTCTCACCAAGAATCCATTGATGTTTCATAAATCCTAGTCAGTACAAATCTAATTGAGTTACCATGCTGAATTAGCTTACATCTAAATGGCATTCATGTCTACAAATGGAATAATTAGAGTCTAGAAAATGGGATATATCAAGTGCTATCCCAAGTGACAACAGCGAGACATTTGTATTCATTCAATCAACTGCTTTAAAAAAGCAGATGTAATACTTGATTTGGGGTTGATGACGAGACGGTGTTATTGAGTGTAGCAACGGTATTAGACGGAGAATGTTAACTGTTTCTTCATATCTATCTATTTATATTTATTCTAAGAGAGTCTTCACTTTGATTCTTTCAGATTTTGCTTTAGGATACAAAGTCATTACATGACTACATACTCCTTATTTTATATCTAGGGTAATGAAACCGGCTACACTCATTAGCACTCTCCTCTCCGCTACTCGAATTCTAAGATGAATAGGAAATAAATCAATAAATAACGGGGTTTGCAACAGGACTTTTAAAGCTACTAATTTTTTTTGCCTCAGTACCGAAGGAGTCTTTTTAGACAGAATAAAGCAAACAGGACCGTTCCTTTTGTCACCTTGCTTAACCACTTTCTTCCATGTCCTAAATTAAATACGGTACCATTACACTCTCGCCAGAACCCAGTGTCACCCTGCACGACAGTCTGAGATTTACCAGATGCCACTAGTTGGCTGGTGCAGGCTTGGTTAAATATCATCTGGGTGGGTTTTTTTCAGGACAAATATAAAACATGGCTATCTCAAACCATGTATAAACCCACTATTAAATTAGGATGAATCTTCTCGATGCTGGATAACAGATTCCTTTAATTCAGAAAGTAGTCTAATTTGCATGCATATTTTATTTATTACACCAATTAAGTTTTGCAAATAGTTTGCAATGAGGTCCCTATGACCTAATAATTCACAATTACTCCTGGGATATCCTGCCCACTTTAGCACGTTTTGAATAATATCGCTATCTCCTCGAGAAAAATAAAGCCTTTTTATTTTCTTTTTCCATGATGGATTTATTAGGAGTGTGCACACCTCTTTCTTAACCAATTTTACTCTAGGCTGGGTTACTGGAACTACTTCATAGGCCTTTGTTGCGTTGTTTAATGAATGCTTTCCTTCAGCTTCGTGTCTTTTCAGATACTCGTCTTCTAAGCTCTTGTGGAAATCCCACGTATATACAATCTAGATGTGCACTCTGGGTGGCGACACAATATAAATGAATAATAACCAGTTGAAACTGCCGGAACCATCTTCTGCTTCTGATGTAGCAGTATTAAATAACGGAGCCCGGTTGAAAGGGAACGTCGTGCAGCAAACTCAGTTCTGCTCGAGTCTGGTAAATTTGCTTCAGAAATTTCACTTCCAAACAACCGCATCAGGAAAACAAAAAATAAAAAAAAATCTGAAAGCCACTTGGATCTATTCAAATAATGGCAAGTTGCACCGAGTTATTTTGTTAGAACAAACTACCATCTAGTTTGCTCTGCTTTAATCAGCTAGATAAGGGATTTTAAATCAGCTCAGAGCATCAGAAAACACTTGATTTTGGTAGCATTCAAGCAAGACTGACATTTCCTTGTACTTTGTATGCATAGCTTCCTTCCTTAAAGCATTCAGCTAGTGATTTGCATTTCTACATTTATTTTTCACTCCATTACAAACAAACTAACAAAACTCCTCTTTACAGGAGAGAAAAAAATCCTAGCTTGCAAAGACAATTAGGGAAGATATTTGCTAAAAAAAAAACCAAAACACACTCCCCTCCCCCAAAATAAAATAAACTCAGACATCGCATATTTTGAATGTGACTTCCACATACAGACCTGAACATCTGCCTATGCTTGTGGAGAAGGTGATTTCTAGGAGCCTAGAAACCTGCTCGAGAAACGAGTACCCTGCAACAGAAGGTAATTTGCTTTTTAAATTCTCTATACGTAGCGGTATGAAGCATCTTGGTGCTCCTACATCTCATCTCACAATATATATTTGAACATATTCGGATAAATCCCCTAAACTGACATGCCATAGCTGAAAAAATGGATTAATTGGTACTTTTTACCTGCTCTAACAGCTTTAGATTCTTCTACGTCTGAAGTTCCTCTTGAGGAAATGCACCTAGCAATCTAAAAATATAAAATGGACAATCCTCAAATAGGCAACTATGGAGGAAATTATTCTCTTTTAAATTAACTTGGGGTTTTTCTGAAAGAAAAAAGTAGCTGGTTCCTTGTCACCAGCAAACTGTTTCAGAAGAGAATGCTGCAAGAGACCTCCATCCAGCCTTTGCCTATTGACTTTGCTGACAGCAAAATGAAGTCACGAGTTCTGCGCTTTCATCTGCTGAAATTTGGTTTTAAGCAAGTGGGAGCTGTACCCACATGCATGAGAAAATAACCCAAACCAGCAAAACCACGCAGAATAAATGCCTATTACGCAATGTAAAACTCAAGTGGCTGCCTTCAACGAGAAGTGAAACCAAAGCCGGAATGACACATGTAACAAAAGATCTTACGAGACAACCTTAAAACCAAGCGTGTTTACAATATTCATAATATGAAATAGCCACAAACTACATAACGTTCCGTCTCTTTGAGGTCTTTCTATTTCAATTCTGTGCAGTTTCATTAAGTGCAAGGAGATGTGCTTGAAGGAACTCTGTAATACAGGTCATTTGTAGCAGACATTTATATTCCGTTGTTAACTGGTGATGCAAGGAGGAATGAAATAGCCTGGGAAGCATCCTACAGGGAATAGCTCGCATTGGCAAAGCCAGCAATTGAGCAGATCTGTTTCCTTTTCTAAAAAAACCCTTCTCCGGCACTGCATTTCCAAAGGAAGAGCATGAAATCCAACAATTTAGGATTAGTAGGAATCATTTTGTGCTAGGTTGCCGGGCAGGGCAAATGAACCAAAGCGCCGTTTACTCCGCTGGAGCCAGCCGGCACAGATTAAGACATTGACCCAGAAGATGCCGGTGAGACCAGAGCACTTGGGTTTGTTCTGATGCAGAGAGATTTGAGCGGACTACATTTCCCATCATGCAAGGCGCACGAGCACGACTGACAGCTTTAGCAGCTACATTTTCATAAAATAGAATTGTGACTCAGCTGCGAGGGGAAAAAAAAAAAAGCACTGTGTGAAATTGCTTCGCGTTATTCCAAAGGACACAGGCTAAATGATTGTTTATCAGTACACAAAATACCGAGCGAAATTTTCCCACAGGAGTAGCAGCCTGAATAGTATTAACAGTGCTTTAAACTGTAATGAATTCCCAGTCTAATTCACTATGAGGTTTCAATTTATACTACATTTAGAGTACTCCAGGTTCAAGTAATCACTGCAGTAATTAGCTTACTTCCAGTCCTCCAAAATAAACCCACTAATTTTTGCAATCAGCCTTCATTTGGTTAATCACCAGTTTAATTGATTTAATTAGTTTGATCTGCAAAATTAGTCAAGTGTAAATACTGTTTTGTAAACAGAGTTTAGCTCCAAGCTGTAATATAGGGAATTCTAATTCAAAGCTAGAGTTAATAATAAAACCAACACACAGACGATTTTGTTACAGTATCCAGAGGTTTCAAGTCTGCAAGACACAAATTTACACTTTTAACAGATAATGCTATTTTGTTTTGGTGACAAAACAGAGGAGATCACCTCTCAAACTTTTGTTCTTGACTAGCGATTTTCACACCGTGACAATGGACATCAGAACAGTGGTTTTACTTTCCCTGGGTTAAGAGCACAATTTCTCTCTTTTTTTTTTTTTTTTTCCTATTTTGCTTTTGGTTTCAAAAGATGCTAAAAGGCATTTATTAATGAGCTAGACCAAAGGGAAAAAAAAAAAAAAAAGTAACTCTGGTTACTCCTAAACAAACATTATTTTAGAATATTTTAGAAGGCACAGGAACAAAAGCAGCAAGCTGGGCTGCAAACCTGGCAACGTACCAGGCAGAGGAGATGTCTAAACAGAAATAATGCCCTGAAATTACCAATTGAATAAAATTTGAAATAACACCAGAATCAAAGATTGTCTGTCCTAGCGACAGCTCCATCAGTTATTGATACTTGTATTGAAAAATAAGATTCTATTGACAAAACTTCAACAACTTATGTCAGATTCTCCTTCTCCCTAAAAAATATTTCTATCTTAAATGGTTTTAAATGAAATTTTCTATTTTAGTTTATTTAAATATTTTTCTTTTCATATGAAGTTTTACCCTCTCTCCCAGCTCAATCTTGCCCCTGAATGCAAACGTACACAACTCCGTTTCCTCCCATTTTCCCCCATTGCCTTTTTCCAGCTGAACCTTTCAAAATTATTTTGAATTGAAGGAATTTAACCACCATACCCAAACAATTCAAGATTTCCTCCACTGTCCGAAAAATTACTTCCTCATGGAGGGAAATTTTCCTAACTGCAGAGAACGATTACAATTTCAGA
Source organism: Apaloderma vittatum (assembly GCF_000703405.1). Classification (NCBI taxonomy): domain Eukaryota; kingdom Metazoa; phylum Chordata; class Aves; order Trogoniformes; family Trogonidae; genus Apaloderma; species Apaloderma vittatum. The sequence continues at coordinate 14,988 of NW_009710784.1, read as the reverse complement.
GAAGGAGGAAAGGGGGAAGAAGAAAAGCAAAGAGTAAATCCAACTATTGTATTTTCAGTTCACTGTAAGAAATGGAAAACAACTGAGAAAATAGATATTTAGGGGGGGAAAAAATTAAAAAGTGAAATCAAGTTCCTGTTCATTCCGATTTTAATCTCTCACAAAATACTTGCAACTTCCTATGAAATATTTGTTGAAAGTATTTTCATAGGGAAGGTTTTTGGTTTCTTTGATGAGCTACTTGGAAAAAAAAATTTAAAAAAACCCAAAACAAACCATCAAGAGCAGCTCATTCGAGTCTTTCAAGCTTTAGAAAACCACTTGTACAAGTCTGGATGAGACCAGAAGGGCGGAGGCTTGCGTCCAACCCAAGCTCAGCGCCCGTCTTCATTCCAGCCACCTGACCCCTGCTCCACCATGCAGCGACAGCAGAAACGTGCAAGATCTCACCCGAGAGGGAACCGCAACATCCGCACCAGCTCGTTCCTACCATTTTTGAGCCTTACTCTTCGTATCTTATGATGTGTTAATTCGTGCATTTGCAAAAACAACTGTGAATTCTGGTTTGTGCGCGTGGCATGGTTACCGCTAAGGAGGATTTGGGGGATTCACATTAAACTGAGTCCCAGATGTTTTTGTCCTTGCAATCTGCATTGATCTGCTCTTTGTCAGTTCTAATTACCAATCAAAACGACAGCATTAAGTCGACCACTCTGCAGAAGACCTAGTTATGCACACGATCAAAAGCACAGCTATGGTACAAAGCCTTGAGAGGTTCCCCAATGCTCCGTGTAACTCCAGTCTTAGGTCTCTTCGTAGATGACACAACCCTACCCCTGCCCCATCTCCTGAGCTCACACAGTCTGCTCGAGTCTCTCTGCAGGACTTTTGCGTGAATAAATAACATTTGCTGGATGAAAACAAAACCTCTAATCACCAAACCCTTGAAGAACAGCACTCTGTGGAATAGATTACAATATTTTAGCATGTTCGTTTCATTCGGCGTTTCCACGAGTGCTCTTTTAACAATGATCCAAACTGCACTTCGGGTACTCATTACACCACACTGGAGAGAGTAGGAGAGCTTGTAAATATGCATTAAACTGTGACTAGATATTCCTTCTCTACATGTTGTGCCTGAGCTGAGGCACAAACACGTGTACTCGAGAGCAATAGTTGGGGCATATTGCTGGCGTGCTGCCATTGCCAATGAAATATGTCCCTTTTACAGATGTTTCTTATACTATTGGGAACAAATTGCTCATCCATACACATGGAAGCATACACGGATAGACATAAGGTACAATGAAGAAAAAGAAGACATTATGTCTATATAGCCACAGAAAAATGGGTTTAAACAAATTGCATTGGGAGAGTACTAAGTGGGTGCATCTTGACGCAACGGTCAGCTTCCATTTGCTTAAGCACAAGCCAGAGATAAAAAAAACATGTTGCATTTCATAGGTGGGCTTAGAAATGCAGATTTTTAAGTTTAACCAAATACAGATAATAATTGAAGCTCATTAGCTTTGTTCACATAAACAAGCAACATGTTAAGTAGCTTTACAAATATACTACAACGTGTACTTTGGCATTCTGTTGCTTCCAAACAGATCTGTCACGATCTGGGAAAATTCCAGAGTCCCTGAAGCCAATTCGTGCAGAAGCTACAGCACATTTTGCTTCTGTGACAAGTGAAAGGTGTCCCCAGATTGTTCAGGTATGGAAAGATCCATTGGGTGAACGAGCTGGATGAGAACTTCAGACTGCACAGACAACGTGATGTGAAAGAGCCCTGCAGGTCCGACAGCTTAATTAGCAGGGACCCTCAAGACTTTTAAAAGGGGTTTAGCTTTTACCTGCATTCAATAGGAAGACTTCTGAAAGTTTGAGCTGGAAATCTCGATTTTGGAGTCCCAGCTCCACAAACACCAGGCACTTGTGTGTTGTGAGGATCTCCATCACCACATTTCTCCCAAAGGTGGGAGAATATGAGTTTTACCTGGTTTAGGCCAGATGCAGGCTTTATGCTGTTCATGGGAAGATCCTGCAGAAGCCTAGAGGGGTGGGATGTACAATAGCTGGCCCGTTGCTAGTAGAAAGTTGTATCATCTGTATTTCTTAAGAAATTCAGACCATCAGAATGAGCTTAATGTTGGAATAGCAACAGGTATTATGTTGAAACAAAGTTTTTGCTTCAGTAATTAGAAACCCTAAAAGACCATTTATCATTGAACTGTAACTCCAAAATCCTATATAAAACAACTACATTTTAACCAACCTGATGGTTTTTTAAAAAAATAAATAAATATATATAGCAAGCCCTGTTAGCTTTGCTTTCACAGGAACAAGAAGTCAAGAGACTGAAATACATTCTGTATTCTTATTCACATGTATTATTCAAATTCATGTTTTGTAAGACTGATGGCTTTTCTAATTTGTAAGATTTCTTAGGCAAGCAAAAGTAACTCTGAAACAACAGTGAGCGGATAATGAGCGTACTTGCTATGTGAGATTTCATGCTTTTGGCTAGGGTTAACCTATTTGTGTTTGTTTCTTTTGTCCGTACATTAGTAAAATTTCATTAAAATTAAAAAGGCTTGTACACATTCCTGCAAAGCATGCTACATGTTCTTCAGCAGCTTTGAGACCAGATCGTTTTCTGTTTGGAAGAAGCAAACAAGCCTCAACAGAAGCTTCAAAACTTATTTGCCTTTTAACAATTCCATTAGCTTACATCACAGAGCCCTGTTCATTAGTGCTCCAAGAACTGCCTAATATTGGTCCACAAATACAACACTTATACATGAAAAATAGCACTGAACTTAGCAAGTAATTATTGTTTAAATACTGGTTACTCTTTTCTACCCTTTCCATATAGTCTGTGGCTTACGATCTGAGGAAACAAGAACAAATTACAGAAAATATACAGAATTACAGGCAACATATATAAAAGAATAAAAGTTACTTCACATAGACTCTGCATCTCTTAGAATTTCTGGCAGTCTCAGCAAAATTTAAGTCACTTCAGGCACAACGTGGTCACGGACAACTGCTTAACGGCCACTAAAAAAAATTAGGGCAGACTCGCGCTCAGATACACACCTTAGTTTCTATCACATTAATTCTAAACTGAAATTACTCACCCTCTGCCCTGATCAAGGCCTCAAAGTTTGCACAAAAGCAGTCTCTTACTGAAAACAAAGAGCGTATCAACATAAACGTTTGCCTCTAGGCTCTAGCTCCTTCTCTTCTGAGCCGAGTATTCTTTATTCCTAGACCACAACCTCTATATTCAGATAAAAGTTTTCTCCTGGGAGGCCAGCAAACTCCCATCCCCATCACAGGTTGACTTCAAAGTGCCCCCAGCCTCACACCTGCCATAAATACCGAGTTTGTCTCCAACCAGCTGTATCCTCTTTGTGATTCCACATTAACTCCACCTCCTTTCTGTCCCCTTGTCACCAAACAGAAGACCTTCCCAAGTCACTGCACTGCTAAAGTGGATGGTTCCAGGGTCAAGGTAAGCTTTTTTTAAAAAATGAAAAATGGGTAGGAGGAAGAATAGTAAAGAAAGACTTACTTATGAGTCTCCTAGATTTATTTTTTCAGTGATTGCTCATTAAGACCACCTTACTCTTCTGAATGCCTCCGAGGACACACCACCACAGCAGCTTTCACAAATGCTGGCGATTACTCGCAGTCCCCTTGAGGCCCCTGAGCATCAGGTGCCCGTCCGTGTGTTTGAGATACCAAACAAACAGCAGGAACCTGCACAGAATTTTGCCTTTAATAACTAGGAAATATCACATGACTGGCATCATCAAACAGAAATCATTATGCTGAGACAAATGGGAGCAAATACTGGTGTTTTTGAGATTATTAATGAAATGAAGGCCCAACGTTTGCAAGAGTCGGACAGGTGTGTGTCCAAATAATGCAACGCCAATTAACAGCAACAGGTTTAGGGAACTGTATCAGAAGCTCACGAAGGAAAATGCGGTCAGAATAAATTTGTAAAAAGCAATGAGAATAAATTAAGATATCAAAGCTATCTCGGGGTTAGCACTTTGCCTGTTCCTCTACCTTCAACCTGCACCGTACAATGCAAACCAGCCGAGCAGAGGTATAGTTAATAAGACCTCTTCATGAAGTTCTGTGCTTTCACATGATATTTATTTATTTGGCTATATTCCACCCACCTGAAGAAATTATGTTTTCATCTACCACAGAATTTATTTCCCTTCTATGAGCTCCCTTGTTCCCCTTTTAAGAATACTAAACTCTAAGCATTTAACCAGTAAAAGGAAGCTAAAATGCATACAGCATTACTCAGGATCTGTAATCAGAATTAAGGGATTAATCCACAAGTAAAACTCTAACAAACTCCATTACAGTCTGCACCATGGGACTCAACAGCATTTTTAAAGCAAAACTGCAGACACTTAATTGTCATACAACTGTCAGCTTCACTCTTATTTTCACTGCCCGAGTGGCATGTGCTTTCAGAGCTTCGTGACAGCCTACTTATCCCATTTTCTTTAAACCACTCTACAGAATTTAGGAGCCCAAGCCCTGTTTTCAAAAGGAACTTAAGTACCTCAAAGCCTAAGCTGCATGACCGAAGGAGGCAGAGACCCTAATTCCTAATGAAACCAAAGGCACTGGGCTCCTAGAAACCTTTCCTGAAGCATCTCAAGGCATAGCCACACCTCTCAGAATCTGGATTGAAAACAGGCTTGGAAAACATGCCCCTGTTTTCAGAAGGGACGAGGACCTTCCACAGCCTGTGTGCACACACCTGTGCCTGCACACACATCTGCGTACGTACACAGCGGTCACACGGGAGAGCAGCTGCGAGACCTTTCACAGATCCTGGCCGTGCCCATCAACTCCTCATCTTCCTGCAACGACTTGGCAGATGCTCTCACCCACTTTCTCCAACGGCTGCAGTCCAAGGCTGGACTTGATGATTATAGAAGCCTCAGGATTGGAAAGGACCTTAAGATCATAACGTCCAACTTACCAGCCCTACACCACCCTAACACTGAACCATCTCCTCAAGTGCCACATCCAGCCGGTTTGTAAGCACGCCCAGGGATGGTGACTCCACCACCTCCCTCAGCAACCCCTTCCAACGCTTCACCACCCTTTCGGTGAAGAAGTTTTTCTGAAAAGGAGGAGATCTCAGAGGTCTTTTCCAGCCTCAGCAATTTTGTGATTCAGACCACCCACGAGCCCCGCTGTGGAGCCTGCAGTCAGCCCAAACGTGAAAAATATCATTAAAGTGGTCCCATGCCACTGATAGTTCCCCCTAACCGTTTGCACCCCCCTTTATCACCCCTCATCATTCGCACACCCTTCATAAGCCCTTGGTTGGGTGATGCTCCTGCTGCTGCTTGACCTCCAGGAGCCTTCCTGGGCACAGAAGTCCTCCCAGCCTCTGGAAATAGTTTTGCCCATTCTGGGCTCTAGCTCTTTAATCTCTCTAGTGAAGCAGGTATATCAAATAAACATGTTTTACAAACACCTAATGCCGAGGTACCACAACCACTTGAAACGTTAAACTCCAGTCAACCTTTCTAATGCTTTTTTTTTCTTTTTCACTTTCTTTTTTTTTTTTTCTTTTTTTTGCCTGGCAGCGTTACACATCCTCGCACAGCTACTGTGAATATTCAAATACCGTAATTGAAAATGATTTACTTTGTTTTGAATTAACTAAAATTCCATTGTTAAGCACAAATACTGCTTCACTAAATCATCAAGCTTTTAATAGGTCCACATGAGCAGGTTAGCGAGCGTGTTAGGATTTATAATGCTCCTGGGGAGCTGACCACTGTATTATGCTTCCTGCTGCTAGGTAATATGCATGACACATTTCTGGACACTAATTCATTTATTTAATAGTAACAGTATGCAAAAACAGAGTTCAAAATTAGGCTGACAAAGAAGGTATAAAAGTTTTATTAATCCATAGCTAATCAAAGGCCAGAGGAAGGCATAAAATGGTGGCATTTACAGACCATATCGAATGTGAATAAATTAAATTTTTGTTTCCTAAAATCTTACTAATAGGATGTATTCAGCTTGAAACATTTATACTTTTAATTACAGCGGCAGCCAATTTAGAGCAGGTATCTGGTGGTACCGTACTTCAAACTTTGCATCAAGGATCTCTGCAAATCCTCTCATCAGCTCTTTTTGGAAGCTGATTTGTTACTGTGTGCACTGTGTCCATGCTCAGAAATAATAACATTATTTACTTTCTCATTTAATTATACAGTGACAAATTACATGTAGGGGAAAGGGCACTGAAGGAAAGTGCTCTCTTTCTGAGGGAGAAATTCCCCTGAAAGGCTCAGCATCGTGTACGTACAACCTAAGTTTATGGCTCTGTGCCTCAAATGTTTGTATATGGGAATAAAGCAATTCATATGGAAAGAGTCCAACAGCTGAGCAGGAGTTTTCTAGGATCACACCCTCCTTTCTAACAAGTGATCAGTCAAATTACATTGCAAATATTGCTGGGAAAAAAATCAAATAGTTACTAATAAGTCTAAGTAACAGCTGACTGAAAAAAGGTAAAGGAAGAAAATTAAAAGGAAAAGGAAAACTGACAACGGTCCTGATTTGAACTGTGTTTTGAAATAGCTTTAAAATTTTAGGTTTGACTTCCATCCCAATCTTCCAGAAAACAAGCCAAAGAGACAATACTCTGATTTAGAAAGAATGAAAAAAAAAAAAGTCACAATATTTCTATAAAATCCTTTAGATATTAGGACAAATTTCAGAAACGTTATTGTTTCTTCCCTTTCCCACCCCCTAAACCATCTGGATTTGGGAAAAGGCGACATTTTGCCAGAAATACAAAATTACCCTCTTCAGTTTACTCGGGAAGCAAATACGCTTGTGGTGTTCGTAGCTCCATGCCACTTGAGCATTTCCAAAACAAGACAGCAAGAAATCAAGGCGGCTGCTCACTGATGAAGTGAAGGCAGATGCGTTGGTGCTCGACTTCAAGTTTTTGCCACATACACCGTTCTCGTAGAGCTGGAAGCAGAACTCGTGCTCTATTGACTAGTAGCTCTGTACTTCAACTACAGCTGTCCTGTAGGGAATGCCTAAAGCTTTGCCAGGGAAGAAAATCTCCACTGAATTATGGCATTTATTCTTCACCAGCAGCGCGGTGCATTTGGCTTCTGCAGCAGAACAGACCCAACACTCAGAGCAGGACACATGAGCCGGAGCTCAACCCAGCGTTACAATTCCTGCCCGTTTTGCAGGGCTGGCTGCTTGGGCAGAGGGGCACAGACATGCAGAATGTGTCCTATGTGCTAGTCACAAAGGGCACACCCAAGGGATGGGCTGTGAGTCCATCTAGTTAGGACCATTAGCCACAAAGGTGTCTAAAAATCAGTTAAATACATTTGGCCATCAGCGTCTTGGTTTTTCTCCTTTCCGATCATGTCCGCAAGACGTTTCATGCCACGTTTCCATACGCTTCTTTCCTTCTCTGCTCTCCATTACAACTTCTGTTTCTCATTCATTTTGACTCTCTCATTGTGAGTTTGTAGGACATCTCGCACATAAAGCCCTGACACTACTTGGTAATTTCACCACATTCAAACAACAAGTCAGAATATATAATGGATTCAAACAAGTAAGAGCTATAAGGAAGATGAAGGGACTTGAACATCTCTGCTGTGAAGAGAGATTGGGAGACCTGGGGCTGTTCAGCCTTGAAAGGAGACGGCTGAGAGGGGATTTACTGACGTATGGAAATATCTGAGGGGTGGGGGTCGAGGGGAAGGGGACAATCTCTTCTCAGTGGTGCCCAGCAATAGAACAAGGAATAATGGATTTAAGTTCGAACATGGGAAGTTCCACCTCAACGTGAGGAGAAACTTGTTGGCTGTGCGGGTGCCAGAGCCCTGGCCCAGGCTGCCCAGAGAGGGTGTGGAGTCTCCTGCTCTGTAGACTTTCCAACCCGCCTGGATGCGTTCCTGTGGGGCTGCCCTGGGTGACCCTGACAGAGCAAGGGGGTGCACTGGGTGATTTCCAGAGGTCCCTTCCAACACCCAACATTCTGTGATTCTGTAACCATGCACAACGTAAAGTTGAGCTGAGAAGACACAAAACTCGGAGATCTAAACTTCCGCCGAGCTTTGCTCAGTTCAGGAGAAGCGAGAAAACAAGTAGATTCACGGACCAACTCAGAGAGGGGTCTGACTCAGCTAAAGATTATACAAAACTGCCTTTAGAGTGTCATTTCTACTAGCTAGATTAGCTCTTCTTCAGTATCCGCATCCGGTGAAAAAGGCCTAGCTTATTAGACACACAAATCCCACTTCTCTAGAGGATGGACACATCCACACACATTCCTCCCAACATCTGTCCGTGTCTTCCCTTCAGGAGGAGGGCGACCTGCTGGATGGCACCATGCACACCCATCCAACTGAACGGAGGCGATCGTGGAGAATCTAAGAGAAGCCTGAAGTGGCCTCCAGGCTTCTCTGTGTCCCTCCTTACTCCTCTTGTAGCCCACAAGTAGTAGATGCCATATGCCAGATGTAATCCTTTATTGGTTGTTTTTATAGTGCATGTCCCAAAGTGTGATCCATCTGATCCATCTATGATGATGGGTGGCAGCTGAGTACCACGACTGGAAAAGTAGCAGCCTGAAAACTGGCAAAATTAATGATTTCAGACATTGTACTGTGGGAAAAAAATAATAAATCATCTACTAAAACAATGAGAAGATTTGCCAGCCTCTTGAACTTGCTTTTAAAAGCCTGAAAACTGTTTTCAAGAATATAGAGAATGGTATTCCATAATATCAGGAAAACAACGCAGAAATAAGACACATTTAACGCTTACACAAGATCTCCTGTTTTACATGCTATGGGTAACTTGAATTAAGCTACAGAGGTATATTCCAGAATCTGGGTTCATGCAACATGCGCAAACTATTTGAGCTCTGCTCTCGCTGTTTATGCTCCTTTAGAAAGCAAAAATAGTCTTAGAGCAGCATAAAACCAGCACCTGATGGAAATTATTCAAATCGGTCTGGGTCACCTAAGCTCTGCATGGCCAGGGATGCTGCATAAGCAGGGGCCTGACATACTCAAAGAAAAGATTAGTTTGCAATACACATACACATATATACATATATTTATAGATTTATCTTCTGAAGACAGGGAAGAATCACCCATAACAGAATTGCAGGAACACGCTAAAAGTCAGAACATACCCTAAATTTATTTCTGTGAGTACTGCTGATCCTGCGATACCTCATGTAGTGAGCCTTCCACAAGGACACGCATAGTCTTGCTGCATAAAATCGTTAAATTGTTTTCAGTGTGCTTCAGAGGGACAGTCATTTTTTTAAATGGGACACAAGGTTCTCATTTGCACACCAAGGCTCAATACTTTTAGCTTTTCTATAAGAAGGGCTAATTTATATTGTTGATTAATTGATTTAACTGAAGACCTGAGTGTCTAATATGGGTGACTTTATAAAAATCTTGAGTTTTTCTCTCAACCGAGACATGCTTTCTGCTAACTAAAGTTCTGCCTTTGTTTCTTATTTGATTTTGTTCCTTAAGACTAATTAATCATTATCTGGGACACCAAATAAGCACGATTCCACTGAAAAGGTTGAAGGCCAGAACAGGATTTATTTTATTTATTTATTTTAATCTCCATTGACAGGATTTAAAGTAAAACCAGAGGAACATGGCAATCTTAATTGTTCACATCGTAACTACTGTCAATCTGCATTCAGATCTGGGTATGAAGAAGAGCAATCCCTGCAGGATGCACCGGGAAAGCCTCGGCGGCATTCACAATGGATTTGGTCAACGTTCACGTGCAACAGCAGCCAATGTTGGAGAGATCAAGTTATCGCTGCCTTAAATCCCCAATCATGTTAACATACACTTCATAAACCAACCGGACAAGCAGACAACATGGAAAGCCTAAAGGTTAAGCACACATTGTTGACCTCGAGGAAGCCGTGTTGTACAGATCATTAAATGTGTTGTGCTCTTCAGTTTCAGCTGGTCACACTGAAAAGCACCCTGGGAACATTATTTACTGCTTAGATGTTCTACCTACGTTTGTGTGACATAAAATCAATACCTTTCCCCTAACCTTACTTGCTTATTCTCAGCTATCCCTGCTCTTTAAACCACAACGAGTTCAATCATTTGCACATTTTAATGACATACGGGCACCAACAGGGGACTCCCCAACGTTGGGGTACAGCCTACCTAACATATAAAACAGTAGACGTGTTGGAACAAGGAGGGTTTTGGTTGGTTGGTTGGTTGGTTGTTCTGCAGAGGCAAGTAATGCTTTGTAGCTAGTGGGGATCCTGCTCGCCGAGGAGCTCCATGGAGGTGCAGCACCCCTCCTAACAAATGCACGGTCACCTCCGAGCCCCCCTGCTGCTGTCACCCATCCCAGCTCTCAGATTTCTGGAACTGCTTCCTCTGACTCTTTGGGACCATGACTCAAAAGCAGAGCAGAAGAGAACAGCCTATCTCAAACAACTGTCAGTCTCATCAAAACACAAGAAACATAGAAGCCAAACAGGAACCGCAGAACACTGCTGACGACGGTACACCCTTGGGAGACTCACCTACTCTTGGTTTTCTCTTTTTTCTTTGAGTAAAGCAGCAGTGTGACATATTTGTGGCCCATAAAGTGCGAAAATTGCTCTGTGAACGGTACCTGAGAAGACTTCTGGGTGTTTTTAGCAGCAGCCTTGTAGTGTCTTGCAAGAATGACTTTCTCACAAAAACTTTTTACTTAAACCTTCACTTCTCAAGAGGAAACCTTTTCTTAGAGCCAAAAAGCTTTGTCGTATTTCACTTACATAACAAATTTAGGAAAAAAAAACACTGGAGAAAATGAATGTACACATACCTCAGAAGCACGAGTATTTAAAAAGCCTAAAATCCTATATATCACAAAGATGCACAGGCTTGATTTACTTACTGATACCGTACCTAATCCTACTATTATACTTGTGTAGGGTAACCATTTATACTATGGGAAACACAGACTCATCGCTTCACATTCCTGGGGCATGTCCAGGTAAACAAGGTGGGAGGAAAATGGCAATGCTGGCTTTCCTAACTAGTTACTAACACTATGCTGTTGACCAGCCAGTGACCTGGGAAGCATAAGAATGTCAGGGTGCGTTCAGCAAACAAGTGCATTTAAATGTTCAATAACTAAACCCAATGTATTTCAAATCTAGTTCTGCTCTCGTGGGATTGACTGCACTTTCCTTAAGATGTGTCATTTCGATATCTTCAGAGTCTCAGGGAGGTGTTCGTTTCTATTTAAAAATAAGTTGAAGCTGCTTATTCCTCAAATCCCTTCGGTATCTACTGGACGAAAAATTGACAACCTCGATTCGATGTCACAAAGAGGAAGACGTTCCAATTGGCACCGAAACTACTTTGAGTCAGCACATTGCTCTGGAGATTAACATATGAAGTCAAAAGCTTCCCATGCAACTCCCTGTGAATGGAATTGCCTGGATTTGTACATACACAGCGGCTTTTGGAAAACAGCACTCGGTCTCCTGGTAAAGGCAGGGCAGAGGGGGATGAGAAGTTAAAACAAAGCCAACCTGAACAATATTGAGCACTCTGGAGATACATTCACGTTTCTGACTGTGCTGAAAACCTTTGAATCATTTTTCATCTGTGGGAAAGCCCTAATTACCAGCTCCCCTTCTTACCTCAGAAGTGATGATTTATTTAGGGATTTCTCTGAATATCAGAAAAGTTATGTCATACTTGGTAGTCCTGGTGCCTGTTGTCATTGTCAACTCTCATGAGCCAACAGGGCGCTCGTGCAGCCGAGATCAATCCTGCCCTGGCCAGCAGGGCAGGAGAGGGGATTCTCCCCCTTTGCTCTGCTCTGCTCAGACCCCACCTCAAATGCTGCATCCAGTTCTGGTGTCCCCACCGTGAGAGGGACATGGATCTGTTGGAATGAGTCCAGAGGAGGCCACAAAGCTGACGCAGGGGCTGGAGCAGCTCTGCTGCGAGGACAGGCTGAGGGAGCTGGGGTTGTTCAGCTGGGGAAGAGAAGACTCCGGGGGGGACCTTATCCCTGCTGCAGTGCCTGAAGGGACCTACAGGGAGGCTGGGGAGGGACTTTGCACAGCATGTCCAGCGACAGGACAAGGGGAAATGGGTTTAAATGGAAGGAGAACGGGTTTAGATTGGATCTCAGGAGGAAATTCTTCAGGATCTTAGGAAGAAATTCTCTAAGGTCCCTTCCAACCATTCTATGATGATTTGCTCATAGGTGTTCTTGCGTGCATGGTAGGCAGACCTCAAACAGTGGCAATATTAAACATACGGACGTGTTTCAAAGTACAGACCTTGGGTTAGATCTTGAAGGAGGGTCAAAATGATTAATAAACTTGGACTTCAGAGCATCTGTCAGTTCCAGTGACCCTTGTTTGAGATGGAGTGAAGATATTGTTGTAACCCTTGGGAAAATGTGCTCAAGGACAGTTTTCTCCGTAATGGTTTGCCTGCAGAATCAATGTTGACTCCTCCTAAGGAGTCCACGTGTGCCACAGCAACTTTCATGCCCAATCCATGCAAGTCCACCACAGTTAGTGCAGCATCAATTTTTCATAAAGGCATAAAAACCTCTTCATGGAGATTGAATGGAAAAAAAAAGAAACAACACAAATCCTCTAACCGATAAGTAATGTGTATAATTTCCTCTCTGCCTAACCCTCTTGCATGTTGCGTCTTCACACTTTTCATTTTTGCCCTTTCCATTCACTCCCACCTCATTTTCTTTCTTTTTTTTTTTAACTTCTATTACTGCATGCATTTATTCCTTATTATTTTTCGTGATCACTATTACCCTTCTTCGGAAATTAACACACAATGTGTATCCACTCTTTCACCCATCACAATAAAATCTGTTCTCCATATTCTTTCTTTGCTTCTCACAGAAATAATTTTTTTTTCCTTTATTCACTTTATATTCCAAGTTGCCTTCTGCAATTCTCTCCCCAGCTTTTCTCCCACTTGACACTCAGTGGCATCTCAGTATTTCACAGGAGCTACAGTTCAGCTATCACTGACAACTGGCTGATTTCCAAAATGTGTGGTCCAGGGTTGGGCATCCACCACTAACCCGGGCGTCCCCATCCCAAAGCTGTATCTCCCTCATCCCTCAAAGCCAAACAAAGAAGAGCCTCTGTCTCCTGTTGAGAGCCCCAAGATTAAAGTTTCCTGGTGTTCCTGGCACGTGTGAGGCAATCGCAGCAGGGGAGGGAGTCAATGGTGGGGAGGAAAGGATGGGTCAGGGTGACCCGGCTCGACCAATCACAGTATTTCTGTCAAAATATTAGAAAGCTTATGGTAAAAAAAAATGCCTTTTCAACCAATTTAACAAGTCCAGATGCTATCGATGCCCAACATGGAACGTTGTTTCCCTCTGCCAACACTAAGCTCAAGATGGACAGATGATCTAGTAATTGTCTGTAGGCACTGTCTCCCTTCCTACTGTTTTTAAGAGTCACCAAATAAAATCTGAAAGCCCATAGAATAGTGATCTAAGAATGATTATAAATGACACTCGATGGCCTATGGCCATTTAGACAAGTACATTCTATCCATATTGACAGCAAAATTATAAATCATTCGATATGTCTACTCAAAAAGATTTCACTTCAAATTAATTAAAAGCATATTACTTTGTAAGAAAGTGTATTCCACAGCTCAGCTCCAGCTGCAGTGGATTCTACTAGGCACCCAGCATAGTTTTAGATTTAAAAAAAATAATTGTTTCTTATGGGCTACTGACACGTTATTTTATTGGTTAAAGTGTTAGATACAGTGCAACCAGATGTGTCATACAAGGCCGTGTTTTCCACAGAACTGTGCAATTGTACGCATTTAGTAACAATAAACCAATAAGTCTATGTCTGTTATTGCTTAATAAAACCAGAACGTCTATACTTGATCTTCTATGTGCCAACATCAGATATCAGGAATAACCACTGGAAACCTGTTACCAAATACAACAGTTTCCAAGTGATGAATATTAGACTTTAAATGCACTTTAATATATGGAACAGGTCAAATACAAAGAGATTTGTAAAATACTGGTGAGGGCCAAAACTCTTTCAAGCTGTCAACTCTGTATGTCCGCCAACAACAGCTGTGCATCCCTAAAGATTCCACCCTTTTTATTTTCATAAACAACCGATTTCTTTGCAGAATTAGTGCCTTCCCACAGGCTCTGTTGGTGCATTTCTAAGGCTTGTGAGACCACATCCTGAACCCTAATATTTCCACTTGGCAATGGGTGTCGTTGATAACAGAAGCTCCAATCATGAAGATGATATTTCACTGACCAATCATTTTTTTGCGTTATCTTGGAGGCATTATATTGGTCTTTTTTCCACATCTATTTTGCTGTTGCTTCTCTCTAAATAAGCATAGTGGGCAGCTGTAACATTTGATGTTACACCAGTCATTCCGGGGACATCTTGGTAGCTCTGTTTATTATACAATATTATATTTAAGTATATAGATACCTGTACACACACATATATATATACACACACACACATGTAAGTGCATATATTGATATTACCAGAGGATGTGGTAAGTGACACTTCTGTCTGGGTTGCTTAACATTTTCAATTTTAGAGAAGGTTTGTGACCTCGCCTTTCAAAATTTCTCACACCTCCCCTGTGTGCAGAAGGCCTTTGATATTCAGCCCTCCAGGTGAAGTGCCTTCTCTTTGTCTCATGAAATTCCGTTCTGATTTGGCAGAGGTATAAAGTGTAGAATCCCAGTTTCCCCTTTTCTCCCTGCTTCTGCTAAAAGAGTTTGGCAGCTTGCCCAAATTCCTGAAGCTCCCGGACACAAGCTTCTTATCATCACCAAAGGAATGTTGCTGATGCTATGATTCAGCTGATGCTATGCTGA